>NW_009620134.1:23423-35626 GCF_000690535.1 Cariama cristata
CAGATTGCTTTCAGCATGACACAGGACAACCTTGCTGCCTATGCAGCTGACTCTTGCGTAGTAAAAAAGAACTGCCCATGGCCTTTAATTTAAATTGCATGTTTCTGACTGTAAGCATTTACTTTAGCTGAGCTGATGAAAATAAACTACGATCTGGAGCTTGGTTTGCAACTTATCTGTATTGGGAAAGAAAAGTGAAAACAAAGTGAAAAGTTATGCAACCACAACAAAATGTCATGGGGATGAACTCCTGAAAATGAAAAGTCTAGCGTTCATGGAGCCTTCATCTCGCTGGGCTACGTTCTGGCCTGTGTCACCTCACTAAGATCCCAAGGATCCTCTGTGGTACGAAACTCTCCTCAAAAAACTGAAAAGACATCTCCATCATGGTAAGACCCTGACAACTGTCCAGCTCACAGAGCATTAGATTTCTGAAGAAAGTATACAGGCAAAACCATGCACCGGAGACCTCAGCCTGCCACCCTCCTCTGTCAGGGTGATACGAGGTCTTGTTCCCACGGAAACTCCTTTTTTAAAAAATTTGTCTGTGAGTCAACTTTGAAAAGTATTAACACCAGAACACCTTTTGAGCTAAGAAAGCATAAATGCTATTTTCTGACTTTTCACTGGTGGAGGATGGTCATCCAAACGCTCCAGCCGACGAGAGGCGAGCACAGCATCATCCTGCCCCTGTAGCGTCCCTTGCTGCCTCTGTTCTGCCTGCCTGCCTGAAAAGAAAGGGTCATGACAAAAGCTTGTTCACCACAAGAACCGAAGCAATGTCCAAAAATTCAGACCTAGTCCTAGAGACTATTGCTTCTTACAGAGAAGCCTGACTGCAGCTCTAAATTTTTAGTTTCTCAGCAAGATTACCAGAGCAAAGAAAATTCTTACACTGAAATCTGGTGGAAAATGCACCCTAGGGAAGGAGTCTGGAGGTATAGAGGGAAGGCAGAATAAAACTCAGGATCTGGCAAGTCATTCAAAGAGAGATTTTATGACTCTATGTAGAAAAAAAGTTATAAATATATACTCCACTACATACCAAGGGTGCAGAAATGGAGGCAACTTGTAAGGAATTCAAAACATATCCCTGTTCACAGTTTCAAATTAAAAATGTGAACAATACTACCATTAGTTTTGTTCTTATTTCCCACATGAAATTTTGATTTTCAGTAGAAATGTATTGGCCAAACCTCAAATGTGTTGAGTTTAAAACACAACTGCTTGTCCTTATGAAAACTATGGTTTAGATACCTGATGTCGCACTCTTTTCTATAGGCAGAGCTCTTCTGGCTGGAAATACGTGTATTCGACTGGTCAGTTTGACGCAGGATTCCTCGCTAACACTAAATTTTCCCTTAGCATTACTTCTCAGAACCGCTTTCTATCACCCCATTTGGCAAGAAGCTGGCAGCCTTGCCTCAGAGATCCAGGTTTCATCGCTTCTCACTGAATGGGAGCAAAGTAAAATATTTGAGCACAAGGTATTGAGCAGCCAGAAAGTCTAAACACGCTTAGATTTAATAAAATCTCTCCTCAGCACCAGGACGTACTAGAAGCACATCAAACATGCTTTGTAAATGGAGTTCCCACAGGCATTTGAACCAAGATCAAGATCGTGGTCTCTGGATTGTGGGCACCCACTCGTTGGCCTACGCGCGGGTTGTACCAAAGATCACAGAGCGCTGGAATTAAAGCTGTTTACCACAGGTAAAAATAGTTTCCTACGGCAAACGATGGAAATAACTCCCCAGGAAGTCAGAAGAACCACGACCGGCACCTTCTGCCGCAGCAGTGGGCACACCGCTTGCACCTTGCCCTCTCTCACACGGTGCTCACCGAGAGCATTGCACGCCCGTAAAACCAAAGCTGAGACCTCACCAGAAGACACCAGTGCATGTCCCTGCGGAGGGGACGAGAGGAGGTACCAGGTGGCTGGCCGGTAGTACCATTGCCCATCCTCAGACACCTGCCTGATGGGTCTGCATGGGACAAGGTGAAGGAGCATCTCCAAGCAGCTGCGTCTGGGCTCGGTCTGACCACGGCTGCTGGCTCAGGGGCAGGAGGGCCCCCTCCGGGATCAAACTTGCCCAGGAAAGACATAGGGGATGAAATCGATGCCCATGAACAAGCTCCAGCCCCAAACCTGCCCTAGACACAGCCCCTGACAGATACTGTGGCTTTAGCAAAATTGTGGTGGTCCTAGAAGCAGCAGTTAGATATCTCTGAAAACGATGCTGGTTCCTCCAGGTACCCTCCTGCCACCCACAATCACCCAGCGAGGCTGACCCTCTCCTCCCGTCTCTTCCCAAGCCGAGCCCTGGCCTCTCACTCCTCTGCTCCCCGGGCTCTTCCACCCCCGGCTCACATGCACAAGTGGATGTGGGCACCGCATCGCCCTCTGAGCTAGGGAAGAGGCTGCAGTTTTTCAAATAACTGCTATAAAGACTTCCCATGTGCTGCACCTTTCACAAAACACGTTTATACCATCAACCAAAAAAGGGTTACTTAGCATGATATCAAAGTGCGTTCTCAAAAGCATTGCTACAACATCCTGGCAGCAAACAGCTGCCTTCTTCATCCTTCTGATTCACCCTCCCTAAGCAATTAATAACGGACTTGGCCTCACTCCAGTGCTCAACACGCGTTGTACCTAGGCGTGCTCACGCACACAGCCAGCGGCTCCCTGCCCTCTTCCACCCCCTCTGCAAGCCCCCTCGGGCACCAGCATTTCTATCTCGGCCTCTTTGGCTACAGACCCCTGCTCCCTGCTGCTCCTTGGCTGCCGGCCTCTTCCCACTGGGATGAAGACCCCCAAAGCAATCATCTGAAAAAACAGTGGCTGCAATCTTCCATGGCCTTTAAATTGGTATTAATATCTTTTCAAGGGAAGAAGTACCCCACTTCACAGTATGCCCTACTGCGAAAGGGAAAATAAATAGTGTGCAAACTTTTTCTTTGAATTGCATTTTAATATGTTTGACTCCATTAGGTTCCCAGGAAACATTTTAACCCCTGTGCTGGAGCAGTTCCTCAGGACACCCACTTTGCTGCCCAAGCTAACCAAGCTGTGGCTGGGAGGAGGGCCAAGAGCAGGAAGGGAAGGTAGAGCAGCAGAAGAAACAAAGGAACATTGTGGAGTGCTGATTTTGTTCCCCAAATTATTTACTTGCCAACTTCAAAGGGATGCAAAAGGAGGTCAAACAAACCACAGCGTGTTTTTCCCTCCTCTTCACAGACATTATTTACTGTAATGTCCCTCTTAACGTAGGAATGAGAAAGCAGCAAATGATCTCCACTTGGCTCCGCAGCGGTCCCGTAAATCACAAATCCCCACCACGTGCCCAGCTGCGGTCGCCCCCGCAGCCCTTCCGTGCGGAGGGCTGTGCCCCGCGGCCAGCCGCAGGAGATGCTCTGCTTCAAACATATAGGAAGTTATTTTGGTAACGAGTTGGATCGCCATCATCAAGTATAAAAGAAAAATCCCTGACAACCATTTTAAGTGTCTCATCTAGCAAAGTGGCTTACATCCATACTACCATTTTTCAAAGTTAACGAGTTTTTGAGCAGTTGCAGGCACAGCCATATGCCAGTAGCTGGAGAAATTTTCCGGCTGTGCTGACCTACACGGCAGGGACTTAGCTGGATTGCCCCAACCCACCTGGGCAGCCTTTACTACCCCAGAAACCTCTCACTTTTGCAGAAGTTTGCAAAGACATAAACTTAGTGAGATCTGAGAATGTATTTATTTAGCTGCTAAAATGTCAAAAGCAAGCAGAAAGGTCCTTATCAGGAACTTCTTCCATCAAGAAGAAGCCATCTTCCACCGAAGAGGGAACTTTACACTCAACATTCAGGTTTGCAACCTGACCAAGTATTAGAGTAAGTCTTACTTAAACTAACACAAAAGTGAACCAGAAACTCACACACCGAAACTCTTCCAGTTTCACTGTATCCATAAAGACTCGATTAATTTTGCTGCTTAATCAAATAACTTTCTGGAGAGCAACCATCTCCTCTGCATATACATCTTAGGGACTTGTGTCAGGATGAAACCTAATGCTACCTGGCTACATTTACGCGTGAGACCTCAGTGACAAGACAATTCAGATTACTGAAGAAAACACAGTGCCAGAAGGAGAGAACAGCAGCCACAGCCTAGTAGTCCCTCTCCTATGAATTATTTATGAGGACACAGGATTAAGAAGTTGCTGCATTCTGTAAAGAACACGATCCCGCAACACGTAAGAGACAAGGTTTACACAAAAACATAAATAGCATCATACAGTTTTCTTGCTTTGCTTCTATTAAATACACAGATAGTAGCAAACTAGATTTGCCTTTGCTTTTCAGGATCACTATCTGGTTCCACTGCAATCTGTGAAAGACAGACAGTTCCGGAGTACATGTCAAAAATAAGTATGTTTTAGTCACTGCTTCCAGGACTTAGGCAGTATACCCAAATGTAGTCCTCCAGAGAAGCGAGTTTCAGCCCTGGAATTTGCTTTTCAGTGCTCTAAATACAGCACTCTCGAGCTTGTGGGTGTGAGAAAACTTCTGTGCCTTTTTAACTGCTGCAACAAAAGAGATTTGTAATTCTCAATTTATTTATTTATTTCCTGCATTGCTGCATTTAATATTTGTCAATGCTTTTCTTTTACAGAGGTGGTAAGTTGCTGCGGTTGACCACCTCAACTTTTTATTGGTCTGTGTTTTTGGAAACAGATATGAGAGCGGAGCTACAAATGTATGGAAATTTCAAAGGAATCTTAAGTGTAGGGTCCCCTTTTTGCAAAAGGGAAGTTGATTTTTTGTTTTCTAACAAATATCTGCCTACTTTAAGGTAGATGTCCACATTACGGACCTCATGTGCAAGAGAAGGCACCAAGAGAGGGCACCAAGCAATTCATTCCCAAGCACTTGTAACTGCATGCTCAGGAGGAACCTGAAGGACTGTAAATAAATGGAAGGAAGGTCATGCTCCTCCACCAGCCGCCCATGCAGAGTAACTCAGGACCCTGGTGAAGCTTCAGTGCTATAAAGGCTGCGGTGAACAAATATCCCACAGACAGAGCTTTCCTCCCGGTCCCCCTGCCCACAGCATCCCAGCACTGGGGCAGGGACACGGGGCCCCCTCCACCCCGTGCCGCGGGCACATTGTGCCATTAGGACATCTCCTCCAATTCTGCTGATTTGGGCCGAACATGCCGTTGGATTTTTATTAAAGGCTTTTCAGGCAAAGTAGGAAATGCTAATCTTAACTGAGAGACATATCACATATATGCAAATTGTTTGCTCTACTTTCTCCATCTGTTTTCTTCCCAGGTTTTTCTCTTCGCTATGCTTTACTGGAGATTAACTTACAGTATATTGCACCGAATTTGGACTGTGTGGGAAACATATGCTGCAAGCTCAGGGCCAGACTCGAATATTGGGTTGCACAGGAATAGGAATATTCACAGCAGTGCTAAGGACTGACAAACCCACAGGGACAGGAATTCAGAGACACCAGGGTAAGGAGGGGCTGAAGCAGAGCTGTTCCAGTTACGGTAGCAGGTGGGAAGGCAAGATTTCAAAACAGCTTTCATTTGAGCAAGAGGAAATAGCTGAACATGATAGAATGAAACACACCCCCCCCCCTTTTTAATATGTAATTCCCTTGTTAGTGCGATACAAGTCAAGCAAGATTGACAGTTATCAACGATGAAGGGTGGCCTTTTTTCTTGAAATCAAACCTGTCCCAGCTTTTTCTGCCTGTATGCCTAGGTGGAATACATGATTTGTTAGTAAGAAAGGACAACAGAAAGCGCGCCACTTTTCTCAAAGCAAATTATGCACACACACCGCCTCCCCCATTATCCCCAAGGTATAAATTAACAAATACCTAAAGAGAAAATTAATTGGTTTGTGACGGAAACAATAATTGCCATTTATTAGCACGATGCAATTTTCTGTTCTGCCTTTTGACTCACTCAACCCAACTTCTAGGAAACTAGCTATTTCCTCCGTGGTTCTTGAGATCTAACAACAAGTGGTTCCTTACAACTCCAGTAGAAATGGAAGCAAAAATTAACTGAACTAAGATGAAGATAGGGCCAAAAAGCTACATCAGGCTTCTGACCTGGAGCACTGAAAGCAATAAACACCTTTTTTCAGTATTCTTACACGACCAGCCTGTTTAATACTCGTCATCAAGGTATTCACCGGAACGGTACGCTCAGAGGCTTCATAAACCAGGAAATTTTGTGATCTCTCTGGTTCATTGTGGCTACATATAGTCGCTGTAAAAGATATTTGAAATTAAAAAAATAGAAAGGAAAGCAGCCACACCATTACTTAAGCACTATCGTGTTGGTTGTGGGGCTGTATATGATCCACAGCATCATTTCGGTGTCTTCCATGACACATTAATATGAGATTGCATAAAAGGTATTTGCAAATGGATGTGAAAAACAGCACAGAAGAGAATGTTTTATACCACCCTGAGTATACTACTTCTAATGAAACTCCATAGTTTCATTTTATTTGACTGGATTTTTTTGATTAGCTGTAGTATCAAATAATCACATTCTCAGGTTTTGAAGCAGGGTACAGCAGAGCGGTCTGAACAGTTTTTCAGTCATCTCAAGACTGACCACCTCAGTGCAACTGCTCAGTTTATTTTGAGACAATATTCTGCTTTCCTCCTAGAGAACACAGGGGCTGAACTTCCTCTAAAAAAATAGAAGATCCATTTTCAAAACACAGGCATTAGCACTTGTTGGAAATCACTATGTTCCCAGATACCTGTTTGAAGGACCACAAGTTTAACTATGCCTCCTCTGTCCGTGACCAAACACTCATCGATCAGCAAGTGCTGACTTCTTCTTGGGTTCGAAAACATTAACACTTACGACCACCCAAGTACTCATCCCATGTGGCACAACACTTCATATATTACAGCTTATCTATTGAAATTCTGGTTTAAAGCCTTCAGCTCTGTGGCTCCCAGGTGTTTCAATTTCAATTCCCCTATACGTACCATGCTGACACGAGAAACATGGGATAATACAAACATGGGATAATACAAACCCCCAGCTTTGGGAGCAAGCTGAGACAACAGGGAGGTGTCAGCCATGGACCTCGCTGCCAAAGCCTCCCAGCAGAGGGGGACCCACAGGGTGCTTGAATTTATTTTACAAGTTAAAATATATTTTTTCATACCTGAAGGACAAAATGGACTTTTCTTTGTTTTGCACTCATTTTACAAATGAAGCATAGCTGACTATTAAGTCAAAGCAAGCCACCAACACAGAACTGGTCTGGCACCAGAGCAAAATACGAGTAGTTTTGGGCAGAAGCCGCACGTCTCCCTTCTGCGCAGTTACCGCAGCTGTGACAACAAGGCTCAGGCACGTAACAAAGCCATTCTGTTCGGGTGGGGGAAGAAATCCACCTATGTTTCCAGTGTTTTGAGGTCTCTCCTACTACATGATGAAGAAAAGTTTTGTTTGATTTCTGACAGGACACACAGGCCTTTGTACAGCATGAAGGATCGCATCCAGAATTCCCCATGTGTTTTTGTAATTTGAAATAAAACAAATAAACACAATTTTTATTCAGTAGACATGAACATCTGGAAGATGACATCAACATGACTTCAACTTTAATGTCAAAGCATTAGACTGAAATCCAGTATCGTTGAACAATTTGTGGTGCAAGTGCCAGAAACTTGAACATCACAGATTCAAACTCTGATGGAAACAAGGTTTCTGCAGCAGCTGCAGGAAGAAACAACGTTTTAGTGTTTTACTAAATGCCTGACGAACATTATTGTAATTACAGAATCAACTTAAGACTAACGATACTAAATATCAAATGAAGATCCTGCTCTTGTAGAAGGCCTTGGGTCTGGGTTTCCAGCCTTGCCCTGCTCTGCTTTCCCCATTTACTCTCCCGTCCCTCTTCATGGTGCTTGGAAGCGCCTTTATGGAAGCTCTTTGGAGATGGGCAAAGCAAGCCCGGCCTGGGCGCGCTCATCCTTCCCTCTGCCTACGTGGAGGAGCAGCGCGGAGCTGCTGCACAGACAGCAACCCCGTCCCATCAGGGGAACAGAAATAATGAGTAAGGTCGCACTGGGACTGGAAATCCAGCTCAGGAAGGATGAGAAAGTCCCACCGCCACCAAACTAAGCCTTCACGTCTTGGAAAGAAACTCCCGAGAGGCAAGTCCTGGCTCTGTCGAAAGAAGAGACAGGGAGAGAGCGAACGAAAGACCAAAATGTTTCCTCCTCGTAACACTCTCAGCTTCCAGGCTTAATTTTACAGGATCAACAATCCTAACCGTAACTACTGGCAGCCTCTCTATGTGCAAGCGTCCAGTCAACCTCAAAAATGTGGCTTTAGCACTCACACTATTTTCACAGACAAAACCCAGTTTAATTAGATAGCTCGCAATTTATTCTGAAAGCCAAAATGAAGATATCTGTATACTCTTAAAACTAGTCAAACCACTACCCTTTTTTATTTAAACATGACTATTAGATTGTCCCAGTTTGAAGTTTCCTACTCCCAGTCGTAACGCTAATTAAACCTTTTGGGGAAGTTGTGTGCTCATTCTCATGCATTGCTATTAACATTTTTTATTGCAGATAGCTGGGATCCAACACCATCCCTCTGAATCCAGTCAGAAGGATTTTATTTTGATTTTGTCTGGCTTGTTTTATATTTAGCAGATGGTGCAAACCCATGTATTGATGAGTACGTGCCACGGGAGAGCATCTGATTCGACACAGCTGGCCCCAACCTACAGCGATGTCTATGCTGAGGACTTCAGTGCCCACCACCACTCAGGACCAGGCTTCTTGGCATGGTGTGTTAGCTCAGGTGGGCTTTCAAACTACACTACTTCTGGTACCTAAAATGGCTTGGAGAAGGTACCTTAGGCATCGCTATACAGTAGCCCAAAGTACTATACAGTGACCTCAAAGTCGGTGGTTTTCAAACCAAATTTTACTGCTTCTTGGCGTGGTGTGTTTTCAAGGTGGGCTTTCAAACTACACTACTTCTGGTACCTAAAATGGCTTGGAGAAGGTACCTTAGGCATCGCTATACAGTAGCCCAAAGTACTATACAGTGACCTCAAAGTCGGTGGTTTTCAAACCAAATTTTACTGTGCTGCACATGTAGCTCAAGTGGACTAAAGGTGACACAGTGTTGATAAAGATAAATGAATGTATTTTTGCCTATGCAAATCAACAAATAATCGGCATGAAATATGATTCAACAGCCACATGCACGTGCAGGTAGCAACTTTCCCAAGGCATCTTCTTCTCCCTCCTTTGTCAGTGAGCTTCCCTGTAGCCTCCCTGTCTCTGACTTTGTTTGAAATCTGTCCCCTGATAACCTAAAGAGAAGTACACATAAAGGGCTTAGAGCTATTTATAGCAAAGTCTGTGCGACTGAAAACATTGCAGTTTTCATGTGGTGGGTACACGCATTGCTTATGAACTGCAACCAGAAAACTGTCGCCTCCTTCTTTAGCGATTCTAGTCAGCCTTCACCAGGCAAGACGGAGGGAGCCAAGGAAGGAAGCAGACATAAGGACAAAACGCAAACAAACTGAAAATTTACTAATCACTTATATTCAGAGACTGGAGGGGGGGTGAGGACAAGAAAGATTCATCTCTGCATTTCAAACTGCTGGAAATGGGTATGCAAAGGGGATTAGCATGATCACACCAATATTCCTCGGTACGGGTTTTGTACAAGCCCCTGAGAATAGGCATAATCTCTCATAATTACTGCATATGCTGTTGTCACATTAAGTAACAGCCGTGCCTCAAGCCGTGTAAAAGTCTGCTGCCCGCCAATCCTTCTAGCCGGGCACCGGGCGCAACTGCCAGCAGACCTGGGAATACCGCACGTGAAGTTCGGATGCTGATCTGCAAATCCCACATGAACTAGTTTCTTTGCTGCGCTTTACTTGAAGCAAAAATAAATGAATTACATCAAGAGCAGTGGCTTACGTCTTGTTCTTAATAGAGTAAAATTCCCATTCCTCTTATGCCTTCCTACAAACGACCAACCCTCAGGTCAGTTTTAAGTCCTACTGCCCAGAAACGTAACAGAAGACAACTCCAAACTCTGAGAAGAAAGACTCAGGTTCAACTCTGATTTCTGCTGCCATTTCACGGTTCGAGGTCTTGCTCAATGGGACCAGAAGAAAAACCAGGGAGCAGTGAAAGGCAAAGCTAACGTGTTCAGGTCTGCCTCCCTTCTGCCTCCTGTTCGAACCGCTGAAAGGAGATTTTGAGAGGAGATACCAGGTCAGGCACGGCTGTGTGGGGAACAAGGTACATTCTGTAGCTGTCAGCAAAGAACTGGCAACTGAAACCACAAGAGAAGTTCAGATCAGCCTACAGCAGAATAAAAAGGGAAAAGAAGAACTTCTTATGATAAATCCCAAAGCTGTTTATTGCTCATGGACAGTCACAGATGTGATATTTGTCCCCAGGTGAGACCTACTAAATTTATAAATGTTTTAATTAAAAGCAGTTCCCTAAACACTCAGCCTTCCCTATCGTCATTCTATGAACAACAAAATTCCATGTTTGACAGATGTCTTTGGACAACACACACATTTAACATATTCTGAAGAGCAGAAAAAGAGCTGACACCCGGGCTCTCGCAGTCCCACCCAGATACGAGCCATGCTATGAAGCAATGAAGCCACGGTGAGGAAAGAAGCCTTGCCTTAATTTAAAACTTCAGTAAGAGAACAGAAGCTGTAACAGCAGCTTCATCCTTGTTCTGCAGCATCCCTCAGGAAAAACTGAAGAGGAAGGTGAACTGGCTGTGAAAAAAGCAGGTTGCGCAGCCAGCTCATGAGAAGCCAGAAAAATGCACTACTTTATTTTTAAAAATGGGTATTTTTAAATCCATCTCTCTAAACCAGCGCATCTTTCTTTGAACCAGCTGGTGGGAGACACCAGTGGTGACAAGATACAGAATTAGCTGAAACTCGAGCCTGATTCACTCTGGCACTTCTCGTGCTCCCTTACAACTTCTAAATCAAGTCGAGAAGCTTGTGTAACAGGAAGTTTGTATCCACTTATCCTTATCTCCTTTCTCCACCGGTTCGACTTTAGAACACTCAGCCCCTAATTTATAGGGCAATATCAATAAACAAACAAATAGAATAACTGCCCCCCGAGGGGAAAGGAAAGACGGGGTCAAAATCTCTTCTGCTTTCTAAACACTGCCTTGTAAATTTGAGTTTGGTCCAAAGAGAACCAGGCAAAATATTACTTGTGTTTCCATGCTGTTGGTTTGATAGGAGAAATGTTTTTAATGTGAATACAACACAAGCGCTTTTATCAATTAATTTGGGAATACAGGCAAGGAGTAGGATTCACACTTACTGCTTACTGTCACCGCATGCGCTAAAACCCCCCGAAATCTCAGCAAACTTACTGTTTCTAATCGACTCTCCCAATAACTTTCTCCTCGATGTCATCAGGTGCGAGACAAACATTGGTGAAAGGGGAAACAAACAAAAAAACCCATCGAAACACTGATGAAAAGAGGGGATTGAGGGAATATTTTTTTTTTTCTTTGCTACATATGTGTTTCCTGGAGCATATCAAGTTGGAGTCTCAAAACGGGGAAACATATTGAGGACAGAAGAGCAGAGCTGGCACGAAGCTGGCAAGTGAAAGGCGCCACAACTCATACCAAATTCTCCCTTCTGTGGAGATCCGTGTCAGAAACCTCCATTAATAGGAAGTTATGGTAAGAACAGGTATAAATCAGCCAAACACAGTACTTTGTACCACTGCCTGGCTGCAAACGCATAGCACTGGGTTCTGGAATTTGCAGCCAAGTTGGAACATTAATACAGGGACTACTAATTTATCTGGATGCGTTGTCGAACATTAACTATTTTACCGGTGGCTGTCAGTGAACTCTTTGAAGACGGACGCATCAGGCCACGCAACGCCCCAGCCAAACGGTGGCAACTGCTCAGTAGGAGAAGTACCTGCAATTTCCACAGGAAGCTTAACCCTGAGCCACACAAAAACACAGCGTGAAGAGAACAGTACCTGAGCCCTAATTTTAGCAAACCTCAGTATCACAAAAGGGCTTGCGAGATCCCTTTGAGATTCCTACGAAAGTCTGTCCCGGCTCAGGTAAGGGCATTTCTCTTTCTCAGCGAGGCAG
>NW_009620135.1:0-11412 GCF_000690535.1 Cariama cristata
TACATATATACATATTATACATATATACATATATACAGGCACTGGGTTCTGATCGGGGGTTTCCATCTGTCATAGCAGCCTCTCAGGGCATGAGAAATGGTGTGAGATTTAGTGCGGTTCATGCCCACAGGTTGTGTGTTAAAGGTATCAATGTCGAGGAAGTTACTGGGTGACATTTGTTGAAGCTAGCTCTGGTTGTCATCACCACGGTGTTAGCCTGAAAGACACTTATTGAATACTCTTAGTGTTATATACCAATTAACATCATAGAATTCAAAACTGAGCATTCTCACCTCGAATCAAATCCCCTTGAGGTACACATTGGACTTCACCATCCTTCAACATCAACCACCAAGCACATCAACGCCCTTGAGTGAAATCAATCCCACGAGTGGGTTTGCCTTTGCACAAAGCAGGAAAACCCCAAACAGTTTTCCCTAACATACTCTTTTCATGCACCACAGGGACTTTATACCCTTCTATGGTATGTAGAAGGTCTGACTGAGCAGGGCCAGCTTGATTGATTTATCTCCTGGTGTTAACTATCCAGGTAATTTGTGCCAAATATTTAGCCCAATTTTTAAAAGTTCCACCACTTGTTGCTTTTATTGTAGTCTTTAACAAGCCATTGTATCGCTCAATTTTCCCTGAGGCTGGTGCATGATAAGGGATGTGGTATATCCATTCAATACCATGTTCTTTGACTTAAGTGTCTATGAGATTGTTTCAGAAATGAGTCTCGTTGTCTCACTCAGTTCTTTCTGGAGTGCCATGCTGCCGTAAAACTTGCTTTTCAAGGCCCAGGATAGTGTTCCAGGCAGTGGCATGGGGAACTGGATAAGTTTCCGACCAACTGGTGATTGCTTCCACCACTATGAGCACATGGTGTTTGCCTTGGTGTGTTTGTAGGAGGGTCATGTAGTAAATTTGCCAAGCCTCCCCATATTTATATTCTAGCCATTGTCCTCCATATCACAGAGACTTTAACTGCTTGGCTTGCTTGATTGTGGCATAGGTTTCACATTGATGGATGACCTGTGCAATACTTTCTATGGTTATATCCACCCCTTGATCACGAGCCCATCTATAGGTTGCATCCCTTCCTTGATGGCCTGAAGTGTCATGGACCCACTGAGCTAGAAAAAGTTCACCTTTATGTTCCCAGTCTAGATCCACCTAAGCCAGTTCAATCTTAGCAGCTTGATCTACTTTCTTGTTATTTTGATGTTCCTCACTGTCCTGACTCTTAGGTATGTGAGCATCTACGTGACATACTTTTACAGTCAGGTTCTCTAGCCAGGCAGCAGAATCTTGCCACAAAGTGGTTGCCCAAATGGGTTTTCCTCTGCGCTGCCAGTTACGCCGCTTCCACTGCTTGAGCCAGCCCCACAAGGCATTTGCCACCATCCATGAGTCAGTGTAAAGATAAAGTACTGATTATTTTTCTCTTTCAACTGTTTCTAAGGCCAGTTGGATGGCTTTTACCTCTGCAAACTTACTTCATTTGCCTTGTCCTTCAGTTGCTTCAGTGACTCATCATACAGGACTCCACACAGCCGCTTTCCACCTCCGGTGTTTTCCTACTAGACAACAAAATCCGTCAGTGGATAGGGCATACAGCTTTTCATTCTCTGGTAGTGCATTACACCATGGGACCTCATCAGCATGTGTCACCTCCTCTTCTTATGGTGACATTCTGAAATTTTTGCCTTCTGGCCAGTCCATGACCACTTGCAAGATTCCTGGGCGATTAGGATTTCCTATTCGAGCCCACTGTATGATTAATGCTACCCACTTACTCCATGTAGCATTGGTTGCATGAGGAGTTGAAGGAGTTTTGCCTTTGAACATACAGCTCAGTACCGATAATCGAGGTGCCAGGAAAAGCTGTGCTTCAGTACCAACCACTTCTGAAGCAGCTCAAACTCCTTCATAGGCTGCTGGTACTTCTTTTTTGATTGGAGTGTAGTTAGCCTTGGAGCCTTTGTACCCTCGACTCCAAAATCCTAGTGGCCAACCTCAAGTCTCTCCTGGCGCCTTCTGCCAGAGACTCCAGGTAGGGCCATGGTCCCCAGCTGCTGTGTAGAGTACATTTTTAATACCTTGTCCTGTTCATGCTGATACAAGGGCTATGGCATGCACAATCTCTTATTTAATTTGTTCAAAGGCCTGTCATTGTTCAGAGCCTCATTGAAACTCATTCTTCTTTCATGTCACTTGATAGAGAGGGAGTACAATCTGACTAATCTGAAATATGCATTCCCCAGAAATCTACAATGCCTAAGAAGGCTTCTGTTTGCTTTTTATTAGTTGGTGGGGGCATGACTGTTATTTTGTTGATTACTTCTATTGGGATCTGGCGACACCCATCTTGCCACTTAATCCATAGGAACTGAATCTGTCTTGCAGGCTGCTTGATCTTACCTCTTTTGATGGCAAAGCCAGCTTTCAGAAGATGTTGGATTATCTTCTCTCCTTTCTCAAAAACTTCTGCTGCTGTGTCACCCCACATAATGATGTCATTGATGTACTGCAGGTGTTCTGGAGCTCCACCCTTTTCCAGTGCAGTCTGGATCAGTCCGTGGCAGATGGTCGGGCTGAGTTTCCATCCCTGGGGCAGTCGTTTCCAAGTGTACTGAATGCCCCTCCAAGTAAAAGCAAACTGCGGCCTGCACTCTGGTGCCATGGGAATAGAGAAGAGCGCATTAGCAATGTCAATGGTGGTGTACCACTTGGCTGCCTTTGATTCCAGTTCATAGTGAAGTTCTAACATGTCTGGCACAGCAGAACTTCATTTAGGCCATGACAGCCCACTGTTAATCTCCATTTCCCATTAGACTTCTGCACTGGCCATATAGAACTATGAAAGGGTGAGTGAATCTTATCTATTACTCCCTGATCTTCTAACTGTCAAATCAGTTTGTGAATGGGGATCAGGGAATCTTGGTTGGTGCAATATTGTCGTTGGTGTATTGTTTTGGTGGCAATTGGCACCTGCTGTTCTTCCATTCTCAGCAGCCCCACAACAGAAGGGTCCTCTGAGAGACCAGGCAAGGTAGAAAGCTGTTTAGTATCATCAGTCTCTACAGCTGCTACACCAAAGGCCCACTGATACACTTTTGAGTCCTTGAAATACCCTCTTTTAAGATAGTCTATATCAAAAGGTAGTCTGTACCAAGAATGCATGGAACCTCTGGGTCAGTCACAATGGGGTGTTTTTGCCATTTGTTCCTGGTTAGGCTTACTTCAACCTCCAATACAGACAATTCTTGAGATCTTCCCATCATCCCAGAAATAGGAATGGATTTTGTCCTTACATGATTTGATGGCATCAGGGTGCACTGTGCGCCACTGTCTACCAAGGCTTTGTATTCCTGTGGTTCTGACGTACCAGGCCGTCAAATCCACACAGTCCAAAAAACTCACTTGTCCCTCTCCTCCACCTGGCTGGAGGCAGGGCCCCTCTACTCCTGTCTGCCCATGTCAGGTAGGGAGAGGTTAGAATCCCATCTACCATGACTGGAGAGCCGCCTGCTAGAAACTGGTGTAACAATCGTCATGTCACTCCTGAGGGAGCTCCTTTTTGCATTTGTCCTACCTTGTAACTCGTGTACTCTTGCCTCTAGGTCAGCAGTAGGTTTTCCATCCCATTTCCTCATGTCCTGTCTACGGTCACGTAGGGAAAACCACAAGGCACCTTGCGTTGTGTGTTGTTTCTCTTGACTCAGTCTTGTAGGAGGGCATTGCCTTTTAATGGCTGCAATATGGGCTCGTGTATGTGAAAAGTAGAGTCTATCCTCAATGTTGGACATTTTGTCAAATGTCTGTCCAAAGAAGTTCTCGGATTTCTCAGTCAATTTCTCCACAGCTGAGACACGAGCTTCTAGGGAAGAAAAGAGATTACCTTCATGTTGCTGTAGTCGGCCAGCTAATGCATCTACTCTTGGTTCCTCTCTGACTTCACAGTCCATTGTTGCCAATGTATGGGCATACGATGGCAATGCACCCTGCGACACCTTCCGCCACGAGTCGTGTGCATCGGACCTCATCTGGATCGGTGGGTAGCCATGGATCATCTAGATTACATTAAATCATGTCCTGCACAGTTAATTCCCTCAGATGCTGGATACCTTTCTCCATGATGTTCCACTTATGTGGATGACATGCAATATCTTCCCTGAATGGGTATCTCTCCCTCACAGCTGACAGGAGTCACCTCCAGAGGCTGAGGGTTTGCGCCTTTTTCTCAATTGCCTTGTCAATGTGCCCTTCCCTAGAGAGGTGTCCCAGCTCCCTGGTTTCTCTGCCATCTAAATCCAAACTGTTGGCCCTGTTATCCCAGCATTGAAGCAACCAGGTGATAATGTCCTTACCTGATTGATGGCTGTAGTCGTTTTGTATATATCACAGTTCATTAAATTTTAGGCATTGGGTGATTACCTCTGGTTCTGCCTCTCCTTGGTTTCAGGGTTGGAAGATTACCTCTGGTTCTGTCTCATCCTCTTGTTGTTGTGATGGTCCTGGTTCAGCCTCATCCTCCCCCAAGAGAGCTGATTTTTTAGTATATTTCTTCTTCTGTACAGGAGTGACTGATACAGGCAAGGATCGGTTCCCTGACTCAGCTGCATCACCCTTTGGAGGGGTCTGAGCAGACTGTAGCGTAGCCAGGAGATCGCGCAGTCAAATGACTGTTGCTGGAGTCACAGCCGCGGCAGCGTCTGTCACTGGGGTTGGAGTGGCTGCGGTGGGGGATGAAGTGGCTTTGGCAGATGTGGTAGGAATTGAGATGGTTTCACAGCACCTACACCTGCACCGATGTTTAATATTATACCACACCAGAAAACCATTCCGAGAATATAATAAGTTCATGTTGGTTTGACAGTCCCAAGAATATCCAAATTCTCAAAATTTAGTGCAGTCAGGTTTGCAGCGAAAGGAGAAGTACCATTTCCCCAAGTACAATTGTGAATACAATTAGTAACAAGATCTGCTAGCCTGAAATACACAGATAAAGACGGTACCATCGGTTCACAGTCTGAGCTGCCTGCCACCACTCTATAGACATAAAGAATCGAAGCAATAATGGTCCATCTTATCACAGTGTAAATCAGTGTCAAACCCCCTAGCACAACCATGCCCATCGCCCAACGCCCAGCAGTGATAAACTGTTTATACACAACAATAACCAACAACACATACAGAAGTAAGGTAGTACTATGCTTAGCTCTGAACAAAACTGTGAAAAGATATAGTGTACAATTGCGCCCAACACCCAGGAGATCAGCATTATTAAAATTGTTTTAATTTCCAACCCCTGGAGTCTCTGAAAGACAGAAACCTGATCCCCTCTCGGTTGAGCTGTCCAGGTCTCCTCCCACCGAGGCAGGAATTCAAACTCGGATCTCTCAGGCAGAGAATCGGAGGCTTTTCATGGTGAAGCTGCTCTTTAAACAGCTCGTGCCCCACATTGGGTGCCAAAACTCTGTCACCCTTTAAGGCTGGGCCGGCGCTTACAGCAGGGGGCAGAAGCCTTTTGTTTAGTTAACCCCAGCCTTTCCCAGAAGGGGAAGGAGAGGAGAAAAGGGAGAGAGACTTATGGGTTGGAAACTTAAAACAAACTTTAATAAAACAATAAAAATGGAAAAGTGTATAAATAATATTAAAACTAATACTACTAGTAATAGAAATAGAAATATATAAACCCAATATTGCTCTTCCCGATGATGACCATGGAACCTCATGCCGCACTGCAGCAACTTGGGGTGCTCACATGGCAGGGCAGGCACCTGGATTTCCCAGACTGGGCTCCGCAGGAGACAGGAACCAGATTGACAGATGCACGGATTGGGGTCCAAGACAAGAGAGAGAGCAGAGTGCCACCAGAATGCTACCCATGAAGGAAAGAGGGCTGAACCCCATGATCCCTGAACTTTATACTGAGCATTCCCATGGGTGAGATGGAATACTGCATTGGCCAGTCCTTGGTCACCTGTCCCACCTGCAGCTTCTGGGGGTGCGACCCCTCCTCCGCCTTCCCCGCACCAGGAGCCCAGCAGAGCCCAAGAGAGCCCGCAGGGAACAAGCACACACCCGTGGGCCTTTCTGCATAACACTTCTGCTTCTGCCCAGCAACAACTACAGACACTAAGAGCCATCAACTCTGAAAGCAGCAATATTCTTGGTTTATTTCAGTTAACTACTGCAATGCTGCAAGCTTGCTGTACAGTTTTAGTATTTACCATTCCT
Source organism: Cariama cristata (assembly GCF_000690535.1). Lineage (NCBI taxonomy): Eukaryota > Metazoa > Chordata > Aves > Cariamiformes > Cariamidae > Cariama > Cariama cristata. The sequence continues at coordinate 6,247 of NW_009620135.1, forward strand.
ACCACATAGAGGCACTAACACAGCTAAGAGAAAGATATGCTGTCTCCATCAAGTTCATTTTTGTATCCCATCATAGAATCATAGAACCACAGAATGGTTATGGGGATGTGGTCAATAAGGCTGACAAACAGTGTCAAGATTTTATGCTTTTCTTTGAAGTTGTTGCTTGTCTAGTAAGAACTGGGTAGAAAATAGTTCAAATTTTATGGTGTTCCCTGTACATCCACAGCAGAAAGCAGTGAAATTGAATTGAATATCCAGAAGCCACACACAGACAAATGTATTAATTATAGTAATTTTCATATCTACACCATCTACAAAAAAATTAGCCTATGTTATTAGATAATTTTTTTTGCATGACACTTCATTACTCTGATGGCAACAGTGACGGAAACTGACTTGTGTGTGACAGTGTGTCATACTGACTCTTCTCAGAATACTGGACATGCATGATTTTTGAAGCATGTATTGTTTTCATAAAAAAAAAATCTTTATTTGTGTGCTAGGAATTGTAAATTTTCATTCCAATCAGAGGTGGGAATATTTTAGAAGAACTAGATATTACAGACTGTGTCGTTTTAATGTATACAAATGTAGCTAGCGTGTTTAATTTGATGACTTTTATAACCAATGCTGAAAACTTTAGATGAGTCTTGATTAAAATAAGTCTGTTAGCAGCTGAGTCCCTGATTTCAGAAATCTTGCTGTGGTTAGAAATTAAAGCCTATGTTGCATTTTTAGAGAACAGTGCTGATCAGTGGTCGTAACATGCTAATGTTGACTTGAACCAACTCTGTAATAATCATAGTAATGAAAAAGTATTTTTGTAGTTGCTGTGAAGTTCTGTCTAGTTATTTTTAGATAATTTACAAATTATGCTCAAACAGTATTCTGACAAAGAATTGACTGTTCAAACCATCCCAGATGATGTAGTATGAACTTTTAGAACACCTTAAACATTCAAGATAGTCTAAGCACTTAAACTGTTTTATGAGGGCATAAGTGATAAGTGCTTAAATTGCCTAAAATCCTCAGACTAGTGTATGGTTTTAAGGCACATTAAGTCTTCTGGTGCCATAATTGCCTAAACCACCTCAGATTTTTCAAATGACATAAACTTTCAAATCATCTTAAATAGTATTTGGGGTGGCATATGGGTTTAAACTGCTCTATGGAGGTATAAATGCTGAAATTACTAGTATATTACTTTGAAAAGTGTATTTTTTTGAATTTATGGAACTCATTAGAGACTGTTTGGTCATGAAGACAATGCTAAGGATCTAATCCTGATAATGCATTAAATATAGTGCTGCCTTCAGATCTCAACTAGAAATCCTTTGATCATATTGCAAGATGCTGCAGACACTTCCTGAAGTGCAGCTCTAAAAAAACATCTTCCAGAAATGCACATTATACCTCCTGTGTTTACCTCTTACTGCAGCTGCCAGTATTCACTGAACAGCTAAAATCACATAAGGTCATGATGGTTGACCTTATGCATGACCGTATCAGTTTATCCTACTGTAGGATCACTTTCTATTCTCATGTGCAGGGAAGGAAACATTACATGTGCACCTAGAAGCCACAGGTCGGCACAAAGGTGAGCAGAGGTTTGTGGCAAATGAAGAAAGAAGAGTGAGGGACCTTGTACTCCCTTTCCACAAGGTGTCAGATAGGCTACCCACTTCTCTGCTAGTTGGTGTGAGCTACAAGTGGTGCCATGGCTCCTCAAAATGCAGCTACAGTGGTGTTAGCTGTCAATCCTCCCTTGACTTGGCAGAACTCCATGACTGCCCTTGTGTTCTGTTGTTGCATAAGTGTTATACACAAAGGGAAATGAACCCCTGATGCCTACTTTCTTCTCTCAGCATTTCTTCTTGTAACAAAGCACAGCTTGTCAGAAGCAGCCTCTAAGTGTGGATGAAGTAGCTGTAATAAAAAAATGAATATGTACGGTCTTTGCAAGAATGCGTTGTGAAAGAACTAATAAGTCTATAGGGCATACCTGTTTAGTCTGTCTGCAGGGCTTCTTCCATTCCATGATTTTGGGCTCACCTGTGAACTCATAAATGAGCAATTGGACCTTTATCTTCAAACAAGGACAATGAAAGCATTTAGAGTAATAGCTTTAAACTTCATAAATATCAATCCACAATATAAACTCCATGTCTTTAAGTAAAAGCACTTAGGCTAGATCTAGACAAGGATACTGGAATCAGTCTAAGAGAATGGTCCTAAGACTCCTGTGTAACCCTTAAAACAAACAAGGCTTCTGCAGCAAAGTACCAGAATAATTTAGCCTTTCTTAAGTCAGAGTCTTTTCGCAGCTGGCCTTGACAGCACCCAACATGCACCTAAGTTTGATCAATGTTTAAAGTAAGCCCTTTTCTACCTTACACACTGAATCTAAGAGGTCACTACAGAAAAGTCTAGTCACACTGGCAGCCATATGCAAATTCTACTGTTTGTCCTACATACATTGTAAACCAGACAGGAGATAGGATCTTTGGTACAAATTCAACTGTTTCATAAAAGTGGGCATGACACTAGTTTTACTAGTGTTGTTTGAAGGAAGAAGATTAGAAAGACAGATTCACTTGGAAGTACAAGGTACAAACCCAAATTCACTAAAAAAATACAGGTTATGATCGTTCCTTCCAAAAGATCTCGATTAAGATCTTATAAAAAAGGGAATTGAAACAGCTCCCTTCTCAGTGATGCAATTTTGAGGTGTCACTCTCTCTTATTTCTGAAACCTAGGTTTGGACCAAAAGTCAGCTACCTAAAAGTAAGACATTGTGATCTGCAGAACTGCTGTACCTGTTTCTCTTTCAGGATGTTGTCTCTTTAGCCATCTGTTCTGTCCTGTCGACTCAGGTTTTAGCCTACACCTCAAGCATAATTTCCTTAACATTCCCTGCTTCCTACTATTAGGTGTATTGTAGCTCCAGTTTGCAAATATTTAGTTCAAGGCAGAAAATTGGGGTTTGCAGAAAAAGAAAAATAGAGCAGGACAAAAAAAGACAGAACTCAAAATACATCCTACAGACAATTTAGGGCAACTGGCTGAACCATACTGAGATAAAGCTGAACAAGATGATGTAGGAAATACATCTCTATTCATGTAAAATGGAGCTACTGATGTCTTCCTGCCTCAGAGAAATATAAAGATAGAAACAGGGAATACTCCAGAATTTGATACTACCATGTGTGGGGAGCCTCTATATATACTGCTGTATACGTATAGATGGACCTTTTCATAATTGAAGAGCACCTACTTCCATACGCGCTGAGTAATGAAGCAAGTTCCATTGGCATCACGTACGCTAGCACACAATTTCTAAATACATGCTTATATACTAACAACTGTACTTTGTATGTGTGTAACTTTGAAACTAGTAGAGTTCAGAGCCTACATCAGGGGAATCAGACCCATTATGAGTTAAACTGTTCCTTGATTTTAACAGCAGTTGCTCTGGCTCGTTTGCTACATTTGCCTTTATTGAAGGATTCAGACCTTCATTATTTGTCCTTGGTTCTGTTATCAAATGCACATGATTCTGAAGTAAAGTGAAATGTCTTTGGTTATGATTGTTACAGCACTCCTCCAGGTATTAAAGTTCCTTTCCTGCACATATACCACGTGAATGACTTTGTCTCCATAACGGTAAGCTTGACTCAGTAAAATAACAATCCCAGCCATTGACAATCAGCACATATAATCTGGAGGTGATTTTAAACTTCTGTAAAAGAAGCCTGCAAATCTATTTGGATTGCAAGCTCTTATCTGGGGCTGGATTCTGCCAGGCTGTATTGTTCTTGACAGTGAAGTCAGATGAAAATATCTTGGCTCATAAAGGGGTACTACTTTTGAGATGTATTTTGATCATTTGATAAAACATACAGTAACTGATAGAAGTATGACACTGTATAAAGAGCAGTTAATTCTGTTCTGTAGACAACTGGGGTTATTTTAAGGCCTGACACAGGCCTGAGAAAGTAGTGGCCCTTAATTGCTCCTCCTCAGGAACACTTGGAGAGGTATTGCAACTCAGAAACGACAAACTGTATTAGTACTAAATGATCACCAACCCCTGCCAGCTTGTTATGGGCCAGTTCTGGTTGTTAAACGGGAATTTAAAGGCAAAGTAGTGAGACTACCACATGTAGCTGGCAAAACAACTGTTCCTTATTCAATCCTTTCACTGGTCTGGTGTCTATGGAATTGGAAGAGGGAGAGTCATTTTTTCTCCATGTACTTACATTGTTTTTGTATTTTCTTTCTTCTTCATTTTGTTTTCAAATTGGCGTCTTAGCAGACCACCTTCGCTTTACACTAACCTGGTAACAGAGAATGTAATTCCATTAATACGTTATTGTGGATTAATCTCAAAATTGCACTACAACTTTAGTTGTACCAGAAACTCACAGATATAACAGTGAATACACCGATTACATAACAATGCTGTTCAGATTTTCCTCATGTATTATTTTACATAGTTTGTACTATTAGAAAAAAAGTGACAAAATATATAGGAGAATATTTTAACACTGGGGAATCAAGGAAGCTGGTTTTTATTTTAGACAAAGAATGTCAGTACATTAGCAACAACTTAGGGTCTTAAAAATATGACATTCATATTTTTGGTGAGTGGGTGCTATCCAGTCCCCTTCAGCTAAACTAGAGAGGTCCTGCTTCAATCAATGATCTTCCAATTGGCTGAAGAAATGAAATATTTTTAGATTAAACAAATTGAATTCATTGGGAAATTTTAGCTGAAGACAATAATCAATTTTGGTTGAAATAAACGTTTCTTTTTGTCTGGAAGCATTTCTATAAATAAGAAAATGAAGTGCCACTCTTAAAGTCAATGACTGTGTAGTCAGTTCAGGAAGATGACCCTAACTTTCATCCAAGCAAACTGAATGAAAACACTGTTGTCTTTTCCAGGGATGCTCAGTCTCCTTGAGATTATCATCAGTCTTCTCCCACCAAAATAATTTTGAAAGTGGTAATATGAACATTGTAAACAAGTGAGTAATTTTTTTTCCTGGATTAAAATATCACTGACTTTAACTCTTATTTATAACACCCTAAATATCAGGTCAATCAAGAGCACAATTTCTTTGGAGAGGAATGCCCTTGTAAAAAATGTTTCTTTCCCT
>NW_009620135.1:11443-19853 GCF_000690535.1 Cariama cristata
TACAGCACAAACTCATTAGAAAAACTCATATTCCTTCAGTTATTGAAATTTCTGAAAATGAATTTATGAAATGATAATTACCTAAAAATGTAATCCTGCAAAAATTCTCTGAGGGTACAATATTCAGTACAAAAGGTGGACAACAGCTGCTCTGCAGCCTGAGGGACTAGTTAGAAGCTAAACTAAGCAGCTATGAGAAAGGAAACAGCATGGAAGCACACCAGTGAACTGCAGCCTGGAGTAGAGGGGGAAGCTCAGCATGCAGCAAGAAGAAAACTGTGCTAACACCAGTGCTGTTTCAACACCTGTGAACAAATCCTGTTGCGTAGAAGATTTGGTAAGGCCTTGTCCTCTTGCTGTTTGCCTGTCTGCAAACATGTGAGAACAAAATGTCCCCCTCTGGTTATCTCCTTTGATCACCTGGTGTTCAGTGTGTTTGGGTGTTGCTCCAAACAGCTCACTCATGCAGCTCAGAAAAATAATGAGGGAAACAGGGGCATGGCAGGAGTACAAACTGACTGCAACTAAAATTTATCGTGTGGATTAGTTACTCTGCTGACCTTCATTATAAGGGCAAGAAAAAGTGTGCGCAGTCTAACAGCTACATAATTGAGCTGTAGTACAAGTGGTGTTATTTGCTGCAGCTGTAATACTTATGAAAGTGGCTGCTCCGTTAAAAATCGTAAAAAGTTTAGGTGTGGGGGTTGTCATTTTTGTAAAACTTACAAGTAACACCCCATGCAGCCATGAAAGTTAGTTGTACTTTTATGAAACTGGTCACACAACTCAGGGAATGCAGTAGGTACATCTTTGCCAACCACAATAGAAATTACATGAGAACAGACAAAGAACATCTCTGGACAGTTTAATTCAGTCTTCAGAAACAGTCTCCAAACTGTCTGAGCTTCCTCCTGTAAACTTATTATTAGAATGGGGCTTTCTGCCAACTGTGACAAAAGGTCATTCAAAATTTCAGATGAAGTTGCAGGTTCCCTGGACAATTATCAATTAGGATGGCCTCTCCTATTTCTTAAGGTTTTCTTTTTTTTTTTTTTTTTTTTTTTTTTTTTTGAGTAGCCATTTAAATTTGCACGTGAATGTGAGTTGTAACATTATATATGTTATAGATTCTATGCTATGGTTACAAAGTGTCCTTTCCCTTCATCACTGCAAGGGAGCAGCAGCACCTGCCAACCAAGAAGGATTAAAAACCTTTATAAACAAACATATTAATCTCATTATTTTCATATATCTGCTAAGTCGATGCAGAGGAGGAGACTATTATTGGAATAGTTCTCTCATTCTGGGGAACATGTCCCCAAGGTGTCAACATGGGCTAGACAGCTTCTCCCAAAGTAGCAAAAACAACAAAGAGAAAGGAATGGCAGGGAAAGCGGATGTTTTACACTGAATTTAAACTGCAATGTCACTGAAATCAGGACCTTTAAGTGCACTGCAGGAACACATCATTTATTTTTTACATCCCCAAGATTCATAAGAGTCTTTTAAGCATAATTAGTGTCCCTTTTCTGAAGTCCAGTACAATCTCCACAGGAGCATGAAGTGTGTTAATTTTAGATCTGCATGTCTTGCTGTTTTATAAACTTGTCCTCCATATGTAATAACATTCACATTCACAGTACATTGCTAGTGTCATTTTCCCATTTTCTTTTGAGTTTTATGGTATATTGGGGTTTGCATTTAATAACTACTTACATACTGAGGGGGATTGATGTGGTTTATGCTTTATGAGTTTCAGTGGATTATTAAGGATGAATTCATGTGGGGGTGGATGAGTTCCTCCATCTATATATATTTAATTTTTCTTACATGAGGGCTCTTTACAGAGTGATGCAGTTGTAAAACCTGGTAAGAATTTATTGCATCTTCACTGATGTGGTGAATTTGGCTCACCGTTCCTGTCTGCATTTTATAACTCTGCTTGGGTGTGCAAATCTTGAAATAGAATGTATTCATTTTCTGAACATAGACTTTTATTTATCTGGTGTCTTCTCAGCTACCTGTTTTTGGTTTTGTTTTCCTTATCTTTTCTTTGTATTGTACTGGAGCTCTACAGACAATACTGCTGCCGCACTAGAGGGTCTGCAAACAATATCACCAGTACTTCCTGCAGCATTAGGTTCACTTTTAAGTCCATAATAAATGTAGTGACACTAAATAAAGACTTGTAGCATTTTCAGGAGATAAATTTACAGGATATACTGTACAAATACTTACTTGTATTGATGAGATTGACGCAGTAAGACCTGTCCTCTATGTTGTGAAAGAAAATGAGGATACTGTGCAAATAACATGATTCAATGGCATTTAAAGTTTTAATGGATTTGGAGTTTTCAATAGTTGAGAGTCTAAGGCACAGATTTAGGGCATTCCCTCTCCTGAAGCCTCAGAGAGAAATGTGAGTAAGATTAAGTAAACCTTTATATAAAGCTAAGCCCCTTGAAGGTCCTTGGCCAAATTTTCAAGAGAACTTTCCTGTTAGTAACAGGAAGGTGTGAGCAGTGTGTTTGTGCTAGCGGGAACACCAACTAAATTGAAGAAGAATCAGTAATGTGTCACTACACATCTGCAAGCAGAGTATGGAGCCAGAGATCATGGAGGAATTAAGTTTCCTGAATACCAGTACCTGCAGAAACACACCACAGCACTTCGCTGTGCTAAACCAGCAGTGCTGTGCTACAGTGACACATTCATTTTGCTGTATAGGCTTTATATGACATGTCAAGAGATGAAGGATTGATACTGCCAACAGCAGACACATTCTTTTACTGTTCACCAGCCCTGAAGTGGAAATTTCTTGCTCCAGCCCTTTTTGTAGTCTGTTACCTTAACACAGCTAGACAGCTTGGGCTGTGGCTTTACCCTTCAAAGACTAATTTCAGCAGATGGATCCCCATGTGGCCAGTGAACCTAGATGAAAATTGTTACTAATAAAACAAACCCTGTAAAATTCACCCTTTTCCTGTTTCAATACAATGCTATAAGCTCACTTTCCACCACATACATTTAGTGAAATATTGCTACAAGCCACTGCATTGAAGCTTATTATATTATTGAAAAGCTCATTGAAAAAAGCTGTTAGACACAGTACAAACCATTACAAAAGGCTACTGAATTATTCTTAAATTGGAGAAGACTCACAGTACATTTTATTGCAGAGGATACACTGACTCATAAGAGAACCCATCGCCAACACTTTCCTTTCACGTTAGCACTATTATAGAGTTTTTTAAAATGAATAAAGGAGAACTGGAGAAGGGTTTCAAGAAATTGAAGACAAAAACTGTGTTCAAACACATATGATAATTAACATACATCAAGCCTCATAAATAGGATTATTCTTCAAGTTACAAGACATATTTAATAGATTGTGTTTCTTTTTCCCCAATGTAGAAATAAAAATTTAACATTTAACTAAAAATATTTTGCCCAACGGATCTCAATAGAATAAAAATCACTTTGTATGAGGATATCACTAATATTAAAGAATAAGTGTCAATTATTACTTTAGTATGCCTAATCTGAAAGATTTCACAGTTATAAATAAGTTTAAGTTTGTTTCCATAGCAATTAGTGTTTCCTGCTCCTACAGTCCATTTTCTAACTGCATGACTTTTCATGAATCTCCAGTCACTTTATCTTGGGATGGACAATCAGATTTCTTAAACAGAGAAGGCAATTCCCTTTAATGTTATCTGTCATTATGAGCTTTTCATAGCCTTCTTCTGGAATTCTCTGTTACTGAATAAAGGGCAAAAAGAAAGAACAAAAAAGGTAAAGAAAAGATAAACTTCAAAATCTCAGAAGACAGCAATGATACTGACTACCATATGACTGAGAAGTTTTTATTTCTATAATGGATCATGAGACAATCTGTGATAGAAAGCACACTCACAACAACATATTTTACCTGTTTCCTCAGTGTATTTGCTTTCATATTTACAATAATGATTCTATAGCTTAACAGCAACAATTCAGTATTTGCCAGCAACTGCCAGATAATAGCAACTGAGATTGTTTAAGTTTTCTCTTATGATGAAACAGGAGATACCTGTGGCATCTTTGTGTTAATGAGGATGTCACATAGTGCCTTCATTATTACATGGAAAAAATGCAACATGTCAATCTTTACTGTACTGCTGCAGAAAGTTTTCATTCATAACTGTGTGATACTGTTGAAATAAGGAGAAAATCTGGACATGTCTTTCAACACTAATTTCTTTGGTTGTGGTAATGTTGTTCACACATAATAAGTAACTAGGCCTGATGGACTTTCACAATTATTGTGGTTTTAAGTTCTATTGTTGTGAGTTTGCTGTACTCCCTTCAAATTCTCTTCCGGTTACAGTTCTGGTGAACATTAACATACTAGTCTTTGAACTCTAATATTTCCTTAGTCAACCACTCTGTCTCTCAAAACCAGACCAGAAAAAGCTTTTTCCAATTTAATTTATTTGCAAGGTAATTTCCATGGAACTTCATGCGCGTTCCCAGTACTTAGCAGAGGTCTGCACTGTTTCACAGAGAATGGGAGTTTCCTCCAGTTCTAACCACTAATTACGTTGTTTACAAGAATATCCATCATCCCAGATGTCAGACATATGGGGCATACACAAAAAACATTGGGGGTACCTAAATAAGCTTGTATACACTATGTACAAACAGTAATGCAATACTGGATTGATGATATGTCCATGCTGTTAATTACTGATACGAAACTGTTTGACTGATAGCTTAAATGTGCCTTGATTTTAAAACAGAGTTTCTGTTGTACCAAACAGAAAAAGAATCTTTCAAAACAACAAAATTTTCAACAATCTGTTATCCCCAGATTGATCACCAACTAAAAGATTTCCATGGATATTTTACATCTTGTTACCTGAAATGTTAATTAAATTTATTTACTTAGGGCTCTGCATGACCTTAACAACAATTAAAAGTATTACAGAAAAAAAAAAAAAACCGAAACCAATTCAATTGCTAACTCTTAAGTACTAGTGGATTTTTTAGCAATAATGTGGGAAGAAAACAAGCAATTTTTCCTACTAGCTTGATAGTGATATCAAAGACATTTCTAAAATTTTCTCTATTTTGCTGTTTATGTATCAATATTTTCATAAATTATGAAAATTCATAAATTATGAAAATTCATAAATTATGAAAATTCCTCAGAAATTTTTCCTTGTTTGGCTTTTGCATCCCTTGGCTGGCTTCCCAAATGCTCACCAATTGAGTTAGCATTTATATACGAATGAAAAATAACAACGTGCCTCTTCAGAAATAAATGTAAAAAATTAAAGCTTATTGAAGCAAGCAGGTTTTAACAAGGAGCCTTACCCCTAAATAATGTTAAATTTTTTTAAAAACCTTTCTGATCTTCTCAATGTCTCTGGAAAGATCCACTAATGACCTGGAGAATTACATGATCAAAGAAATGTAATAATGTTCAAATTCAGATTTCTGTTGTCTTAGTTCAGAATTCTGCTTCACCTACATGGAAGTTCAAGGACAGGCTGGATGAGGTTTTGAACAATCTGATCTAGTTGAAGATATCTCTGTCAAAGGCAGTGATCATCTAGTTCTAGGTTAGAATTAGATGATCTTTAAGGTCACTTCCAGCTAAACCATTTTATGATTCTATAATTCTATGAAGTTACACAACTTTTGAATCTACCTTTATATTCGAAGTATCCCAAACCTTAACTAAAAATGTATGAAGGTGAATGTAGTAATCTCTTCCACTTCCTGGGACAAGGCAGCCAAATTAGGTAAATCTGAGATCAGGAATGAAAAATAATTATTATCATTGCTACATTCTTTTTGCCATAACTTGATGTCTTGGAAACATATTTCTTTTTTTGTGGGTAAATCACAGCTTCTTCGGAAATGGTGGAGATTAGTGAATAAGTTGGTGGGAAGTTTAGTGAAACCTGTTTCTCCCAGAAAAAATATTAAATCAAGATTTTAAACAATGAATTATTTATGCTCTTTCCATATCTCTGACCCTTGCATCTTGTATTCTTTGATTCTTGATCTCCTTATAATTATGTTTATGTTTCCCCTAAAAATGATGACTTTTGTATACCATTAGAAAGAATTTCTCGCAACTAATAATTCAGAACTGTTAAGCCATAACTTAGCACAATTACAAATAGTAAGCTTTTTAGAGCTCAAAAGTTGAGCTTCTTAATTACATTAGTTTAGCAAAAAAATAGCTTCTGGAAATGTTTTCTCTTAAAGCAGACAAATTATTTCAGTTTATGGAACTGAGATTCAGTTCTCACTTGTATGACTGGGGAACTTAATAGGTTTACAGAACAACATTTGAATTCTTTCAATGTGATCTTATGGTACTACTGTTTTTTTAGATAAAAAGTATTTAGAAATCTCAACAGAAAGGAAGGAATGAGTCCATCATTCTTACATGCTTGCTGACCTGGTAAGCAAAGGTACCTGTGTATGTATACACATATACATACCAAAAGGAGTAATGAACTAGTGTTATTTTGAGTTTGCAAACCTGTATATGAATTTTGGTCTGGAGTTCATTACAGCAGGCTAAAAAACCTAATTAGGCCAAAGTGTAGTTTGGATTGGTTGCTTCAGTGTCATAGTGAGTGAGCAGTGTAATCCACACGAACCTCAAGTCTCAGCTGAAACTGCCATTAAACATTCAGAACTGTCAGTTTAAATTTCATGAAAAAGGAAAATGCATACTTGGCTTATACTATAAAGATTCCTTATTTCGTTGCAATGGCAAAAAAGGTTATTCTAGGGTATGTGGTTATAACAAAGTAGTCACAGTCCTGATGTCATGGACTCAAAGTACACTAATTCATGACAACAGCTCCCTTATTCTAAATCTTTTATTGCCTAGATAATGAAAACCGTACTAAGTTGGATATAATCGAAAAAGAAACTAACTTCTTGCTTAAATATTTTAAATGGCTTTCCTCTTCTTTTGTTTTCTCTTTACCTCCTGTTTCTAATTTTTATTGACAGATTTCTGTCTGCACAAGACAGAAATTTTTTTCACAGGAAAGAATTCCAATTCAAACCCTTGCCTGGCTTAGTGGTACAACTCCTCCCTTCACTATCATGAGATAAACTAAGAAAGCGACATCATGTGCTGACATTCTGAGAAATTTGAGACTCCTGGTTTACCCAGTTTCTCTCTTCTATTTTGTTAGACAGTTAGTTGTAAATCCTTACACCCGAGTTAACGTCCAACTCTGTAAATGCCACAAATCTGTAATTTTCCATCTAACATCTCCATGGTTTCACTGAATTTGAGGACTTCATCAAGAGATTTTATTATTCAGCGTGGAAGATTGTGGCTCATTTCCATAGCAGATATGACGTACTAAAACCTCTAAGATGAGATAGCAAATGCACAAGGCTTGTTTGATGACTGCATCTCTCTGATTCTTAGGCCAGATTTCCTTAGGGGACTGTGAAAGACAGGAAGGAATAAGGGGCTTCTTTGCCCCTTAAGATAAGCAATATCTTAAAGATAAGTTTTCCTTAAGATAAAGAATCTTTGGAGAGTTTACTCTCAGGATCCCCAGCGCAGGTCTTGGCTGAATGAAATTCCTAATTTTGAATCAAATCATAGGTTATACCAGCATTTTGTCTATTTTACTTTTGTCTTGTTGGATAATAAGAGTGTTTTTCATTTGCTCATTTCAGGCCTAAACCAGGGCACTAAAGCTTGGAGACAACTATGCCTGAACAAAGAGGCCAGGATTAGACTTCTTCATTTCAGTATTTGTGTGAGGTTATAATATAGGACATCTAAAAATACATTGGTTTTGTCCTTTAACAATTGAATTAACTCTGTTATTTTTTCCCATATGGGGATGCAGGGTAAGGTACTAGCTCTGTGCCTATTTATGGTATGCATGATTGAAGCAGAGTTCTTGTCTCAAAAGCAACTTGGCAAAAAGTAACAATTTTTTTAATGAACAACATTCATTAATGAATCACAAGAAAGTGATTTTTTAATCACTTTTAGACAGTCATTCTGCATAAAATATGCTAATTAACAAGAAAATACATACCTTTATATTTGTCACTGAAGAGGCTTCTCTGTCAGATCTGAGATTGACTTTCATACTGAAAAAAAGTCCTAAACTCAGCATTCACTGACATGAATCTAGTCCATGGTCTTAAAGTTATGACTCAGCTGTACAGTGTAACTGAGAAAACACCTCTGATGCTATAGGGCAGGGACAGTAGTGGAGCAGGAACAGAAGCTGAAATTGGAAATATGAATTAGTGCTGAGAAGGTTGAAGTCGGAAAAAAGAATGAGGATTTAGGTCTGAGCAGGTGCTGAAGCAAGCAAAGTCAGAGCTGTGACAAGAACTTAGAATCATAGAATCATAGAAT
>NW_009620136.1:0-16932 GCF_000690535.1 Cariama cristata
AGATGTCCAGTCCCTGGAAACATTCAAGGTCAGTCTGGACAGGACTCTGAGTGACCTGATGTAGTTGACGATGTCCCTGCTCTTTGCAGATGGATTGGGCTAGATAACCTTAAAAAGTCCGTTCCAACCCAAAGCATTCTATGATTCTAAGTGGTCTTGGTACTGACAAGTTTCAAACACTTCCAAGGAGTCTGACTGTTGATTTTATACTTAGAAATAAGGATTTTTTGGTAAAACTTCAAGGATATATTACACAAATATTCTGCAATGTTGCCAAGAATGCTAACCATGTTGACATTTAAAGAGATTGTTACTATCACTATACAGAAAGGTGAGAAAATGAAAAGGTAATTGATTCAAAGCTGCTACTAATTAGGTGTTATCCATATTTATTTTCCCTTTTAGTGATGAATATGTTTCAAATATTATATTTACCTTTTCAAGTCAAAATTTCCATCTTTATCTTTTTCATAGTGCTTCCTAACATATCATTTTTCTGAGATACCACAAAACAGTGAAGAAAAATATTTGCAGTAACATTGCTGCAGTTAATTGCTTGAGAATTAAATATTTCACAAACATATTAACTATTTTGTTGACAGTTTTTGTGCTTCATAAAACAATTGAAACATCTTTCAACAAAAACAAACAACAAAACAAGCGATAATATAGTCATCTTGGTTCAGATCCAAAGCTAAGTCAAATCAAGAACCTCTCCACTTCTTTTCCATTGTTGGCCATGTTCAGTAGAAGCAGCTTGAGACATGCCTGAATATGTGACACATTTAAATATTTTATTAAAATAACTGCATTATTTGCACTGCTTTATTGAAATGACTGTATGACAGGTTTTTAACTACCCATCATTCTTAAATAACTCCTTAGAAAGGTCTGTGCTCTTCTTCTATGTATATTTTGCTTCAAATCTCTGTCTACCCATTTTATAATGGGTTATGTCTGTCTTGGGTTATGTTATGAGCAGATGGAAGTATTTCTTTTTAGAACATATTAAAAGGAATTGTCAGATTCATATCTTATCAAAATGCACCGTTTTCTCTGGGCTTACATGTTAGAATATGTGATGAATAGTGTTTCTTTGTTCACATTTGAATCAAAGCTCTTTTTCGAGGTCTGGGAAGAGGGACATGAGATTGCTTCTTGACAACTTCTGAGCCCGCTCAAGGCAGAAGAGGCTTCAGACCTGCGTGTCAGAATATGGAGTTACAACAGGGAGCTGAGAACCTGCAGCTTCAGCAGCCAATATCAGACTTGAATGAGGATCAGAGGCAAGACAACCAGGCCTAATTGGTGGCAGGAGGTGAAACTTTCTTGGAAAGAGGAGATGGTGATTTCACTCTTTATTTCAGTAAGATTGGGATTTCACATCAAGATTTGTTCCATCAGAGTCTCCTAAAATGTGAATGTGAATGCATGAATATGCTGACATTAATGGATCCTTCTAACTAACTCGATCCTTCAGAGGCCTTTTTATCCAAATGGAAAAGAAAAATTATATACTCAGAACTGAAAGAAAAAAACACGATATAGACATAAAGCAAAAGGGTGTAATTCTCTTCATTTCCTTTCTACAGAACCAGATTTCTTTGCAGAGAAGGAGGAGAAGAAACATTGCTGGGATAATTTAGTGTTAAGTAAGAGAACGTGGCAAATAGCATAAAGGAAAATTATATTTTTCTTTGTGTTCAGTGTAATATGCAAAAGAAAGCACTTTGATTCTAATTTATCACACCATTTAAGAGGCGGCATTCTTCAGCTCAAAGTTTGTAATTTTTAGGTAACTAGCTAGTCACAAGTCTACCCTAGACTGGCAACATGCTTACTTGTGAGGAAATAACTTCTGCTTGTGCCTCAAAGAACAGGTGCTGACACTGAGACTCACTGCCACAGCTGCACTGCTAACCTCCTTCATGTTTTCAGCAGCAGCAGCCAAGGCCAAGCACACTCTTAGTTTTGGCACCTTCAGGTCAATGTGGCTACATTAGCAGCACTGTTACAGGCTACCAGGTACTGCCTCCTAGCACACTTTGATCTATTTTGTGGATGAATAAAGAGTTTTGACCATTGGAGCAAGGTGTCTGAAATGACAGCAGTCAGGCCACTTAGAGTGTATGAGACATCATACAGGAATGAGTGTCATGAATGGACTAATGCTAATTTAATTTAAATTAATACTTCATACAGGACAAACTAAAAGTTAAACTGTATATCTAAGAATGTTGTCCAAATGCTTCTTGAACACTGACAGGCTTGCAGCCGTGACCACTTCCCGAGGGAGCTTGCTCCAGCGCTTGACCACCACCTCAGTGAAGAATTTTTTTCTAATATCCAGTCTCAACTTCCCCTGACAGCTAGAAGCCATTCCCTTGCGTTCCTGTCACCAGACACTAGGTAGAAGAGATCATCACCTCTCTTTCCACTCCTCCTCATGAGGAAGTTGTAGAGAGCAATGAGGCCATCCCTCAGTCTCCTCTTCGCTAAGCTGAACAAACCCAGTATCCTCAGGTACTCCTCATAAATCATGCCCTCTAGTCCTTTCATTGTCTTTGTTGCTTTTAATATTTTTGTGTATTGCATTGGAGGGAGGATAAGGAATTAGTTCTATTCATGTGATATCTGATAAAGAAGTAATCACTTCCTTGCATCAACTTAGGCCTTGCTTCCCACATCTATAATGTGATATATGGTTTTCAGTGGTAAAGGTACCAGTAAGAAAAGTATTTTGGTTTGGATTAACTATGAATGATAAGTAGAAAAAACCAAAAACTTCACACTTCTTAAAATCACACTATGATTAAAACTAAACTAGATTATTTCTTAAATCAGATGAAATTTATATAAGAAATACATTTTGTGAGAAGGAAATGTTTATGTGGAGGAGGAAAGGCATTAAAATAATTTCTGACTGAATATTTGTAGCTGCACTGAGACTGATGCACAGTGGCAATTCTCAGGGTACTGTCGTTTTTATTTATAAACCATAATGATCTTTAGGTCAGGAAAAGGGCGGGATTTTAAAAAGTCTGTGGTGTTTGGTAAACCTTTTGGTAATCCTTCAGAAAAAGTGTGGAAGTGAATACATGGTTTTTACAAATGGAATTTATGTTCAAAGAATCAATATATTACCTATGTGTGACAAAATCTTATCCCTCCCTTTCCTTTTACCTTGATGTATATTGATAGAGCCCCAAGGCAGCAGAAGCGTATTTCAAATTTGGGTAGCTATGGCTGACAATGTAGCGAGCTGGTGTAGAGTGTCAGGATGATGAAGCAGTGCTCCACAGTGCTTCATCTGCAGAGTAGGAAGAAAGCAGAAAAGTTGGAACAAGTTATAAGTAGGGGCAAAGGATCCCTATAGTCATATATCATCTGCCAAATGCAGTGTCATGGGATGAATACCACCTTGAGTCGTTAGCAGTATCTCTCATGTCCTTTATGATCTGTGGAAACGTTCCACTAAGTTCAGCAACCTTGTAAAAGTCCTGTTTAGCTGGAATTTGCAGAAAGGAATGCTAAGACAGTAAGTTAATATGTGTCTAAAAATATATATGGTATAGTAACTATGATGCTATTATTAGGTGGCAATCCATATGCTGTTTATGGTGCTGCTCAGTTTCATAATGTCTTTCATTGCCATAGTTATTACGTATATAACAGGAAGGAAGAAAGGTTTCATTTTTCTTTTCTTTCTCTGTCAATAAGGAAATCAATTACAGGTCTTAACAGATTAGGTTTAAATCAGTTTCTGTCCTTTTTATAGTGGAGACGCTGAATGAGTCAATAGTTGATAAAATGGAGTGACCAGAGTAGCATCTATTGTTTCTTCTCTGAAACACACTTTGCCAAAGTGCTGGATGCTGAATTGCAAATAGACTTTCCTCTTTCTGTGTTATTTACATACTATTTCAAAATCTGCATTATTGAGTAGCTTTGATATTACCTTTAGGAAACCCGTGTGATGAGATATTAATTTTCTTCCTTCTAATTTTCCACCACAGATTACTCTGCTTTGCAAAGCTAATCATAATCAGTCCAATGAAAGAGTTCTCTTCATTCAGATTTATTTTTACATTACTTTATGTTATTTTAATATAGCACATTTTTTCACCTGATTCTTAATTTTCTTATGCGAAGATACTAGATTTTGGAAAAGGTTGAGTTTTCAGATGCATAGCATGCACTGCATTTTACTTTTTGGTTTGAATGGTAAAATAGCACCTATAGCTGATACTTCTGAGATGACATAAACTGCAATATGTAGAATGAATTAGAATTAGGAGCATTGGTGTTTCAAACTCACTGTGGCTGCTTTTAGATATTAGACATTTTAGATCTAAAATTATATTTTGCCTGAATATTAAGTAGTCAGACCAGCGGGATCTGCAAAATGGTGCTATAAACCTCAACAAAGTTTCTGTCATTTCCTCTGTCAAAAAAATAAAAGAAATGTCAATAATTTAGAACTCCCCATTTTGTTTCCAGCAGGGAATACTGCAAAATTCAGTTCTTAACAACTTTGCTCTCTCTCTCCCCTGCAGACTTGGTCAAACCCAAAAGTGTCAATTCACAGAATTTAGAACTTGCTCCTTTGTTACTGAAAATCATAACAAAGAAAACTCTCTAAACTAAATGATAGTTTAGAAAGCCAACATTGGTTTATTGCAGCGCTGGGTGCATGGGGGATCTCTCCTCCTAACATGCACACCAAGCCAAATGAAGATACACGTTATATATGATAAAATACTTGCATATTCGTAGTACACTGCATATTCATTGTTATTCACACTTAGGATTAGTTACAAGTTTCTCCCTTTTAATGTAAATAAGTACACATCCTCAGTTAGCACTAATGAAGCCTTTCTATCAACTACACATGCTCCCCAAGAGGGGTTTTGCCCTCTTTCAGGGGGACATTTGAATTGGAGGTTGAGATCTACCACTACCACAAATACCTTTGTCCTTCTTTCAGCCATTTTATTGTTGATGTCTGAGGGTTGTAACATTTTATCGTCTTGGCTTCTTTTATGTCTAGAACTCCCTCTCTTGAAGGTCTGTTTTTTCATTCTTACCTATTAACTTAGATTACACTGTCCTATTTTTATAATTTGTTCTTTGTTTTCTTAATGCTTCCCAACGTTCAGATGCCAGGCTAAAGAATGTACCTGTTTTTCTGTTAATTTAACTAAATTGTTTAACCCTTTGATACCCCTTTGACTGATAATTGTTCTGTTGAAGATCACACTAGGATATGCTAAAGCCATAGAAAAGGAAATTCTAACCTTCATTTTCAAAACTTCCTTGGGTGAGTTCGACTACAAATATTGCATATTATTTAAGCCTGTTGATATACTGTCAACATAGCTCTCAAATAATGTTTTCTTCGAGAAGCACCACATTGCAAAGATATGAGAATAAATACTTGTGGTTAGTGATTTGCAGGTGCTATTAGATGGATCTATTCTACACTTTACTGTTTTTGTCTGTGCCATGCACTTCTAAACTACCTTAGTTTTATAATATCTGTTCTATTAACATTATACTCATCTTGGAAACACTGCCTTCTGAAAGCTCTTCTGTTAGAATGGTGTCAAAATAAACCAGACCCTACTGGTAGCTGTGATACTGAGTAATTAGCACATACTGTATTTAGGTTTCCAGGCCTCTCCCTCTGCTTTATTTGAAGGAGATAGGCATGAACGATAACCATGTGATGGGTTTTGGCCTTCATCTCTGCCAATTGTTGGAAAGTTTCAGCAGTGTGAGATTCAATTTGTTATGAACACACTAGGTTTACCAAATCTGTTGTAATCGAGCCTGTTCTGTCCTCTAGAGTTCAGTAATCAAATGTGATATTTTGAATTGTAATTGTAGTATTCAGAAGTAGACCTCCGAATGTGTGAGAGAATTCTAATAGTAAATCCCATTTTAATTTCATTAGAACGATGTGAAAAGATGTAGTATGAGAAGCACTTGTAAATGACAACTTGGAGTGTATGAAATAATTTTTGCCTTTGAAAATACATTGTTTTATTAGCATCTGTTTAAATATAGTATAAAACTGCAACTAAAATAATTATCTGTCTCAGAAAATGTTAGATATGTAGTGTATAAAAACAAAGGTCTGCATAAGACAAATTTGGGGGAGTGGTGAATAAATAATCCAAAGAAAACTAGAAATAAATTATATTTCTTATTTTTTCTTATATACATTATAGTAATGAAATAACAGGTTATGGAACGTTGTGGAGAACTGGTGTTGCAGAGAGAAATATCTTGTTTTGGTAGCACTTTACACTGGCAAAATCCAAATTATAGGTGACTTAAAATTTCATGCTTTTAGTCATATTTTTATTGTAATTTTTTTCCTCATGTAATATTTCATTTAAATATTGCTATTGAAAAAGAATCAGCTCTAGAAATATTTGGAATTTTCAGGCATGTAAATTGTTATCATAAGAGCAAGTCACATAATAGAAGATGGATGTAGCAGCTCCTACCGCACTGCTCACCCTCTGTTCCACAGTCAGAATGAACTGAGTTGTTTGGTTAGATCAACAGCAGGCAAAAGTTGAAATATCACAGTTTCAGACCACAGTGTATTGAGGTAAACCAAAACTGCCTTTTGGTTTTCTGTAATACATCAGACCGTAATTTGTGGTTACTCAGTAGCTGCCACACAAGTAGCTGTGCTTTCCCTGCAGTCAGTTGGAGCAGGATTGCATGATTGCCACCTCAATGCAAGCCATCCTTGGTCATGAATCACAGCCCTGAATATTTTCAAAAGCTAGGATTTAGCAAATTATTCCCATTACTCTTCTCTCCTGACTAGTTGCAACAAGTTCTGTGAACTAATTAATCAGCCCAGTCACCAAGTGCGGGAACCAGCAAACTGATTGGCGGTTTTGGATTAAAGAAGACAGCTAAATAGTACTGATTTTAGTGCTGTAGGTAACCAAGTATTACTGTGTCTTTCTCAGTGGTGGGGAAACTGAAATGAAGAAAGTTAAATTAGTTCACAGAAGTCCCTAAAATTAAGCAGGGATAGATATTTCTCAGAAAGATTAAATAACTTACCTCCAGAACTAGGCCCCACTTGCATGAACCTGGACTATTCCACTTAACTTCTCTGAACTGCCTGTTGCAAGTAGAGTTACTAATGATATTTAACTTTCTCTGGAAGTGTTTTGAACAAAAGCTGAATAATTTTTATGGAATTGTAAAAAGTGTAAAGTTAGTTATATGATTGTCTGCAAGAAAAGGAATTTAGGGACTGCTGGTTCTCAGGTTTCAAACTACGCCTGTGAAGTATGGGCTATCATGCACACAAAAAAGTCACTATCACCAGCTGAAAATTTCCAAGCTGAAAAATTTTACTTTTTTTTTGACTGTTAGGAGTTCATTTATATAAACTGCGTCCAGCTGAAATGCTAGGGAGAAAAAAAGTAAAATGTTGAGATATGTGAAACTATGCTTCGCAGAGAACCACTGCTCAGATCACATATTTTAAACCCGATCAGGATCAAAACATTTTATTGAATACTTAGCAGCAGGTAATTAACAGACAATCAATGCTATACATTCAGGATCAATATCAGATAAGCCACAAAACTAGACACTTACAAAATGTTAACAGACACCCACACATTTCTAAACACCCCTATGTAACTAATTCTAAAAGTTCTAATACTCCCAACCCCCAGTGATGGACTCAGACCAGCCCCCTCCTCCCCGCCACCCCAAGTGATGTACACACACCACTCCTATTTGGTATATGCCGAGGTCTCACGCTCCTCGCTGGAGGAGTGGCTGCTCATCATGTCTGATGACGAAGATGCTCTGTCAGGCCTCGACAGAGGATGTGTTGCTTGTGGGACAACTTGTGGCAGCATCAAAACAGGTTTTGACTACCTCTGTGTTACTCTCAAGGTCTCCTCTCTCTTACAAATGTTCATGTTTCTGTAATTCTTTTCAGGATGACTTTGTTTCAGAAGTCTCTGTAACTTCTCAGTTGTTATTTAATACAGCTGATGGCTCTCTTTTGCTTTAACATGAACTATTTGGGGCAAGTGTCCTCCCAGATAGTTTTGTGTAGTTGGATTCACTCATGATGTTTACACTTGCATTATTATCTTTACAAGTGTTGTTATCCAGGCCATTTGTCAAAGGTGGACCACGGGAGCACTGTCATAGTATGCAATTGAAAAGAAATATTTACAGTAAGTGTTTTGAAAGCTTTTGGTTTGTTTTCAGCTGTGGACAGATGGAAACATTCATGTTGAAAATGTCGATTCAGATCTTAAAAGACAAATGTGAACGCTTTGGAAATTTTCACCCTGTTATAGCTTTGTCATGTACTTGACCATGCTTGTCTGCCTGTTGGCACAGTTCATCTTTCTGCCCTTAACAGAACAGAAACATACTAAAAAATCAAGGATATGTGGTTTTGTGTGTCCTTGATAATAGATACATATATACGGGTCTTATGCTAACCAATTATAGTAACTCTTACGTAATGTACTTCCCAATTTGGTCTTTATTTTCATTTATATTTTACAGTGCATTAGGGCACTTCAAGTCTTTCATTATGTTTACATAATAAGCTGTTGATAAGATGAATTAATTAACATTGTATTTTCCACTGGAAAGGACATTTGCTGTTTGTTCTATTATATCTTTACTGTGTCTGCTTTGTAGTGATATTTTCTGAAAGCTTCAAAATAGAATCCTTCCTGTGGGTTCAGACATATGTATTATGGTGATATCAAAATATTTTTTCACTTCTTAGTAGGATCCCTCTTAAATCACCTTTTGCTTAACAAGGACAGATAAAAGGATATTTCAGTGTTGGTCAAGTTAGCTTTGCACCTTCTTGTGTTTTACAAGTTTGTTTATTTGTAAAAGTTAGATGGTGAATAGGAGACAGCAAGTAGAACTCATGACAGCATCACTTTCTTCCTAGCTCACCTACAGTGGACGCATTAAAGGATATATAAAGGTGAACAGAGACTCCATTTCTGCATTTTATTTAATCCCCAGGCCTTTAGTGTCTTACCTAGAGCAGAATTTAGGCATTATTTTCAGTGTCAGTAGCCTGTAGGAGTGAACAAACTTCCATGTTTAGCACAAGGCTGAGTACATTCAACACTCATGACAATGTTATAGCTAGAAAATATTACAGCTCCTCTCATAGGCCTCATGAAAGTCATTTGCAGTGTTTCAACTGAAGACTGAAAAATTGTACCTGCAGAGACATAGGCTCCAAATTCATGTGGAGAGCAAAACAAAGTAATGGTCTTTACAATCCAGAACAGGGATCTTTTCTTCTCTGTAGCCAAAAAAAAGCAGAAAATAAGAGGAATACATTTGTGTTGCAGAAGCAGCTGAAGTACCTTGGGACTAAAGAAAACTGCTCTCTCTGGTCCTGTCAGAAGAGGGAATAATGAACCTTGCTACAACAAGGTAAGTACTTTTTTCTTTTCCTTTGTGGTTGGCATTTTGCAACTGTGTATATCATTGGTAGAGTCTTGATTATGGTACCAAGGAAGATTCATACATTCTAGCAGGATTTCTAGCTTCTGGAGGCTTCCAAGGTATTTTTCAGTCACTGATAGTGTTGTGTGTTTCTTGTTTGACTTCAGGTAAAGCAACTGATAGCTTTGTATCTCCTTCTTAGTCTATAAAATGGATTTTACAGTATTTCCTTTGCCTTTTTCTGTTGTAAACTCTTATGCACGTACAAGAGGGCTGTTGGGTTTGGCTTCTGATCTTTGTTTTGGTATAAATTATAAGAACGTCCAGAAGGAAAAGAGTGATCTTTATTACTTTGCTTTAGACTGTTGTATACAGAAAATCTGACTGGACCACAGACCCTCATCATCAACTTCCAGAAAATTCAGTGCAAGGGGTCTCTATGCATCCTTGCCTAACACTGGACTCATTATAAAGTCTTTCTCTATGCAAACTACCTTAGCTTTAACAAGTAAGTCCACTAGGGTTCACAGAGTATATACACGATTGCAGCAAGAGTTACAGTAGCTATTAAAAGGCAATGTAGATAATACATCTGAAAATGGTAATGCAAAAGACATAGCCTTGAAACACTATTGCAGTTCTCATACTGTAGTTGCTGTGATGTAGGAAGAACTTATCTGTAGCCACAGGAACAAACACTGGCAAAGATATCTTTGATCAAATTTTCTTCCTTTAAAAAAATGTGATCAATGACAGATACCTATTAAAGACATGAAAGTTTACATGATGTAAAGTGAATCAAAAATATTATTGAGAAAAGTAAATATTGTAAACAATAATTCAAACAGGTCATAGATAACTGAGAAAAGCATTATTTAAGCATTGAACGGCCCAAAGGGATGTTACATAGTTTTCAGTACTGTATATGCACCTGCAATCCAATATTGCATTTTGTTTGTCTCAAGTTCTTGGGCAGAATTCCCATGATCATAGAATCATAGAATGCTTTGGGTTGGAAGGGACCTTTTAAGGTCATCTAGTCCAATCCCTCTGCAATGAGTTGACTTCTTCAACTACATCAGGTCGCTCAGAGCCCCGTCCAGCCTGGCCTTGAATGTTTCCAGGGACTGGACATCTACCACCTCTCCAGGAAACCTGTCCCAGTGCCTCACCACCCTCATGGTGAAGAATTTCTTCCTAATACCTGGTCTAAATCTACCTTTCTTTAGTTTAAAACCATTGCCCCTTGTCCTGTCACAACAGGCCCTGATAAAAAGTTTGTCCCCAGCTTTCTTACAAGCCCCCTTTTAGGTACTGGAAGGCTACTCTAAGGTCTCCCCAGAGCCTTCTCTTCTCCAGGCTGAACAACCCCAATTCTCTCAGCCTGTCTTCCTAGGAGAGGTGCTCCAGGCCTCTGATCATCTTTGTGTCCCTCCTCTGGACTTGCTCCAACAGGTCCATGTCCTTCTTGTGTTGGGGGCCCCAGAGCTGAAGGCAGTGCTGCAGCAGGGTTCACACCAGAGTGGGGTAGAGGGGGAGAATCCCCTCCCTCGCCCTGCTGGTCACGCTGCTTTGGATGCAGCCCAAGATACAGTTGGCTTTCTGGGCTGCAAATGCACATTGCTGGTTCATGTTGAGCTTTTCATCTACCAGTACCCCCAAGTCCTTCTCCACGGGGTTGTTCTCAATCACATCGTCTCCCAGTCTGTATTGATACCTGGGCTGCCTTGATAATGTTTGATATTGTACCAGTTACACCATGAAAAAAGGGTTACACTTTGCATCAGGAGTCTTACTAAGTGTTTGCTGGATCTACCAATTAATTAGAAAAACATCTATAGATTTATGCAGGGTAGATCATTTGTACCACTTTGCCAATCCAATGAATGACTAGGTTTGGGGCCTTCAGGAAAACAACAAAACTGAGATAACCTTGAAGGGGAGACAGATGGCATGAACAGAAAGAACTACAAGTCAGGGGACATGTGGAGAAAATAGCTAACAACATAGACAAAATATCCTCTAAAGTTGTTTTGCAAGAGAGGGGGCAGGGATAGAAGTATTAAGGAAAATAAACATTGATGCCTTCATCTCACTCTATCACAAAGCTCCTCTGACACCCTCTTGGTGCTGCAGTCATCTTAAAGTTGGTGTTCCCTAAATTTTTGCTTTTGCTTTGTAACAATAATGCTCTTTTCAATGGGATATCACTGTATTTGATTTATCATTTGTCTAAAGAAGCAATCTAGACAAGTTTTCTATCTTGCTTTGTGTATGTTTTTTGATTTGACAATCCTAGGCCACCCAAACTTATAGTTTAATTTGTTGACCCAATAGACATTTCAATAGCTCTGTAGGAAACAACTAACATTTATTAGTATATGAACGAGGAAGAACCTTGGTGATAATTTTTATGCTATCATACTTCCAATTATGTTTTCCATGCATTTCGTTTTTTGTGGTTTTTTTTTTTTTTTTCAGCAATCTATGTTGTTGATGAATTCTTTATGTGTTCTAATGCAGTCAAGGCTCATGGTAGCACAGAAAGCTGTGATGATAATATGCATTCGATATTCAAGACCTGAAATCTGCTCCACTTTCTCCTCTTCTTTCCCCATAACAAGGATAAAAGAAATTAACTATGTGAAAGTTAAGCTTATGGTGCTATTGTCTGCAGCAAATGACGCTAAGAAATCAGCATTTTCTATGTTTAATGTCTTGAGAATTTGTCTATTAACAGTGAAGTTGTTAGGACAAAAAAGAATGCTTAAATGTGAATTGTATAGTTGCAGAGATTTAAAGAGCGGTGTGGAAAAGGTATGTGGTTTCACTTGGAACTTTTTGTGCCAGCTTGCTAGTGACAAGGGAATAGAAAGTTAACTGATATGTGCAAATGGGAATATTTTTTTTTTTAATTGTTTAAGGGAAGTAATCAATAGGGTGTGGTGAAGAATTGGTAGGAGAAGTGAGTGTTGACAGAGAAGAGAAGAGAAAGATGGTCAGAACACTGGACCTTCAAGTGTTTTCTGACTGGCAGGTTATTGTGCTTATTTCTAACACAATTCAAATAGCTCAGAAGATAATCTAAAAATTATGTCCCCAGGTTTGGTGAAGGACAGTTTTATTATTCCTTTACAACTTCATTAGTTAAATTTTGGCAGATCCAAGGAGACAAACTGTTATTTCTCATTTGTACTTGTTTATTTTTTCAGAACTATTTTGAATCACTTGCTTTTGTTGCCACACATTCAGTAATCAATTCACTTACTGGTGTTCCTTTTGCTGAAAACCATTAAAAGACAGTATCACATGATAAAATTATTTCATTTCATTTGAGATTATAATTTTTGGCCCTGCAGCAGAACAATTTGCTGAAATTTGGACAGGGCAATATTCCATCACCAATACAAAAAAACCCAACAACTTTAATTTGCTAAACTTCTGTTTAGGATTAATACTGAAAGCTCCAACAACATCAAAATGCTACATTTTATTTTCACATTTTGAAGTGTATTTTTGTGTTCTTTATTTTTGCTATTAGATATTAACAATTCCATATACACACAGGCTTTTTTATTGCTTTAAGAATTCTGAAGACTTTAGTCTTCACTTAGAGCTTGAATGAATATGTATTTTTAAATCTCACTTCTTCCATGAAGGAGCCATTTTGTCCTCTGTACATTTCTAATTGTGATCCTCTCCAGTGTTATATTATGCAGAATGGTTCTCAATTGTACTGTTTGAAGCAGTGCTTAATTTGTATACAAAGATCTGTAAGTGTGTCGCTTTCAGCCCCTGTAACTACTGAAATGAAAGAACTCCTTTCTTCCTGTTTGTGAACCTCCCTTTCTTTTATCAAGAAACTAGTGTCATTATTTTTTCCATGATCATGTGTTAACTTTCTCAGATCCATTTTTTTTCTCCATGCTTTTTCTGTACTTCCTGATCTCACTATAATCATGGCAGTTTGCTAAACTGTAAACAGAACATATACAGGTGATTTTTATTTTGTAGCCACTGAAATTCAGGGCCAGTCCAAAGACAGTGGCAGATGAGCGCAATGTATTCAAGACAAAACCGTGAATGATCACTGCTGCAGGAATGGCCCATTTGCAGAGCTCACCACTCTCATCTTCCCTGCTTTTGTTACTCTGGAGATGTGGGACATATGTTGGATGATGGTGTTTATTCAAAAGTATCAGCTCCAGGTTCAGGATGGAGTGTGAATTTCAACTCTAATGCATTGCTGACACTAGAAACAGATGGCTGTGAAGCCACTAGCATAAAATAGCTGCTTGGAGAGGTTAGCTGGGTTTCTGTCATGTCTTTTGAAAATAAGAATGACAAGAGCCAAGGCGATTTATATCTATTTCCTAAGTTGAAAGGATCTAGTATCTTGTATCGCTTATTTTGATATACAATCTACATTTTAAAGTAATTTAGACAATTCCTTCCAGTTGATATTTCTCTAAGTAGCAGTATGGAAGAGGTGAAAAACTGATACCTTGTTTTATGGGAATCAATACATCCTCGCAGTTTTCAGAATGTTTTGAAGCTAAAAGCTTTGACTTACATCTCATTTGTATCAGAAAAAGGAATGTGATGTCATTTTAATATAGATGGTGGTAAACATCAGGAATTTAGCAGTAAATAATACAGCAACTAAACCGGAGGTCAAGGACTCAAGCTCCTTAATTTCTACTGTAAATCTTTGTACACTGTGGCTGGGAAGTTTTTCTAGCCTCAATATTTATTTATTTATTTATTCATTCATTTATTAATTTGTTGTTTAAAAGAGCTAGGATGTATTTGAAACATGCAGTACAAAACTAATTTCCTGGGACTAAATGATACCGGGAATTTATACCAGGGTAATAATTGTTCTGAAGTATCTATAAGCCTCAACTACTATCAGGATCTCGGTGCCTAGAAAAGTATAATAAGAAAGAGCCTCTCCCTGAAAAAGTGTATGAAGACATAGAGAACCCACGTAAGAGCCAGGTGGCAAAAGCCAAGAGGGATGGTAAGCTGAAAGATCCCCTTCCTTTCTGCAGGCACAAGTGCGTTCCCTGAACCCCGCTCCAGCCCTGGAGCGACTGCAGAGAAGCTGGCATGAGCTAGTTAGAGGCTTGCTGCACACAAGCTGCTCCCTACTTGTCTACTGTGTCTTCAGCTGACACCTTTCACCAGCATTAAATGAGTTAAAATAAGTGAGGAGAACAACAAACTCTCTCTCTCTGAAGACTCTTTCTGGAAACATATTGGATTTTCTGGTTACATACCTTTCCTCCCCACCCCCCCTCTTTCAAGCCTCCAAGGACACAATAAGGTTACAGTGACAAACTGGAAGCCTCTGATGATAAATTTGAAGTGTGTATGTTAGAAAGTTCATTTGGATCTTCATTCTTTACTTAGGTAATCAAATACCCTGGAAATGGTCTTCAAAGTGCTTTAAAATATTTTCCAGATCTACTCTAAAAATGTAAAGCTGTGCATATTTTTCTGAAATACTGTGAAATAGGAAATAATATCAAACTTCATGCTGCAAAACTATTTAAACAAGCATAAAGCAGGTCATTGAGCAATGTACTAGTAGACAAAACATAGAGTGAAGTTAGTATTCACTACACTGACAAAACTCACTCCTATTACCACTCTTTCTGCACAGGAATGAGTTAAGCTTTAAAGGGAAGTATCTAGATTAGGAAAAAAAAAAAAGATTTCAGCAGACTGACACTGTCTCGAAATCAGTATTTGTCAGTAGTTTCATTTGAAAAGTAAAAAAAAAAAAAAAAAAAGGAAAAAGTGATTCAAAAAACCCTACATTTCAAAGCCCATTTTTTAAAACCAAACATTTTCACATTACATATTAGCACATTTCAAGAGAGAAACACTTCAAAACTGAAATTTTACAAAAGTTAAAAATTAAACCTCTCTAAAATAGAATAAGCCATGTTTCATTCATTTCACAAGATTATTTTTCCTCCTGAGTTTTTCTTTCAGTGGGAAAAAACATAATCAAACTTCACATCAATTGTTTTTCTTAATCTCCTTTTTTCAATCTCCTTTTGATTTAGTCACTGTATCAAAAAATGAGTGATATATAGAGTTCAACTTAACACAGAGCTTATGTAGTTCTTTTAAGTTGCCTATTATTTGTGGAAGTAATATTAGCAAGCCTGTAGAATCTGGTGGTTTTCATCTCCTGGAATCTTGGGTTCCTGTGAGAAGCACAGCTTCCTCTATTGAGATGGAAGCTGAAGTTGTCTTCTTTGCAGAGCAAAACATGGCAACATGTTCCTCTGAAGTTCAAATGACAACTGAAAGGAACCCATGAATTGTATTTGCAAGATGCCAATTGCTATTCTTTGTCTGACAGACAGTGCTGGCATAGACTGAGTAGAAATCCAAGAGGGGCATTGGTTCTGGGTTTATCCAACTCTCCAGAGCTCTAGCAAATGCAGAGTTTTCTTTTGTACTACAGAGCTGTATGGGACAGAAATCATTGTGGTATCAAAGTTGAAGGTTGGGATTTTAAAAATCTGGATTTAAGCAAATTAAAATACCAAACAGCATATCCCCCATCTCAACCATAGCCTCCTGTGGAAGCAAGAGAGTCAACATCTCATAGGCCTTTGCAGGCCTCTCTAGGTAAGAAAGGTTTGCAGTTAAAGGTCTTGTCAGTGAGTATGATTTAATTAACAATGGAGTGGCTTATTTGTAAAAGCAGCAGACTTTGTAAAAGGATATGCTGTCTAGAGTCTCTTCATCTGAAGGTTGTCAACTGCTGTTGTTATTTACCATATTCAGCTTACCTGACTGAGTTTTGGTGAGGGAGTTGTATAACCTAGAGGTATATAAATTCTGTAACTGTCCAATTTTTACAGAGTTCTTGTCGGCAGAGTCTGTCACTCCATTGCTCTGTGTTCTCTTCTATAGCTATAGTAGTAAGCTACTGTCACGGTCCACTCGGTGGACTCGTGATGGTTCGTTAAACTCCAGTCTTGAAGTGCAAAAACAAAAGGCGAAAAAGCCAAAGGGGTTTTGTTTTAATCAATCAGTGTAACTTTATTGTGTTACCCGTAGAGCGGCGTGCAATAGGTAAAAAGAGTGAAGAGGGAAAGAAAAGGTAAAGTAAAAGGAGAGAGGGAGATAATTATAGCTACCACCACGGGTCCAAGGCATCCCTATGGTCCCAGGTCCAGCGGCATCCCGTCGGTCCTCTGATTGTCGTGATCTCCGGTGGGGAAAGCTTCCCAACCTTGGCTGTTAAGGAGCATCTTTTATGCTGATCGACACACCTTGCCCCCTCCTCTGTCCCACGGACCACTGCTAACCTCCGCCTTCTCTCCGCCTCCCCGAAAAAGACTTCTGCGCATCCTCAAGGAGGAGTGTCTTAGGCATGGTTTGCCTTGGAGGCAGGTGACCTTCGGCTAGGGGGGG
>NW_009620136.1:16963-19704 GCF_000690535.1 Cariama cristata
CCATAATTAGGAAAGTTCACCTAAGGTCCAAGTCTTCTTGCCAGTTGCTAAGGCAGCAGGTGTGATCCATCTTATTTGACAGCAACTATGTGTGGTTTTATCTCAACCGTTACTTTCAGTCCCAAGTAGTGGAGAATAGTATATTGTTTTTCGTACCTCGACTGTTACTTTCAGTCCCAGGTAGTGGAGAACAGTACACTGCTCTCCGTACCATGCAGTCCTCCCTCTTCGGGTGTTGGCGTCCTTGTATCATCTCCAAGAATCTATTGACGATGTTGAGACATTACCGTCCTTTCGGGCCAACTTTGGACCGATTCTCACAGCTACTTCTGTTCTGACCTGATCTAAATTATAAATCTAGTTATTTCCATGACATTCCTATGAATAAAAAAGCGAGGCTGTGCCTGAGTGGGAATTCATTGAGTGCGTTCAGATAGGTTGTTCCTGTTTTGTTATTTGTCTCTGTAGAAATGATTATGCAAACTGGATTTAAATTAAGTTCCAAGTAGGTCTTAGATGTGTTTCCAAATACCTGCAAAGCTCTGTTTTTCACTGTTGTCCATTGATCACAAAGTCACAGTGAGACCTTACCACTTGGATATGCTAGACTGCATGTAACGCTTACACCTGTCCCCAATTATTTCCTTCTTGCTGTCATGTACTTACTGAAAATACATTGCCATGTATGAAATAAAACCCTCCAAAACATTGAAATGGAAATTAAAAGGGTTAAAACCAAAACGGAAAGTGCTTTAAGCATAAAAGAATTCAGCAGTCACCGTATTAATTCACAAGGAACATACTGATTTTCTACAAGTCATAATTACAGTCAAACAGTGGTAAATGCACAACCTTGTTTCACACAGTCATGCCTTTAATAAGGTTATTCCTCTCCCTTGTCTTTATTTAACAGAGCCCATTGTGTCCTCATGGTTTGATGCAAAACCAATGTATTCTTTAATAGATTTAGAAGAAAATATCTTCAACAGGTATTCACAGAAACATTTGTGGAATTGATGTATTTGCATTTCAATACACCCTTGTTTAACTGGTTTCTACGATTAAGATCAGGTCGAATGTCCCACAACTTGTCTCTCTCTAGAAATGCTATTTTTTATTGCTTCTTTGGGGTAATTTTTCTACTTTGCACTGCTTGTTGGGTACACGATATATTACCAATTTATTGAGACAGGTGGAGATAAGTGAGAAACAGAAGATGACGAAAACATTAGTGTAAGGCTGAGAAGATATTTACTTCTTTTTAAAGACATTTTGATTCAGAAAAAATTTAAAAACTGGCATTTTCATAAAGGCATTGGAATACTTTATTGTTTCTTCACGCGCACACAGAGTAATACCAGTGGTACCAACTGTCTCACATAACCGGTATCTGCTTTAGTGTTGGCAGAAGCAAAGCAAACATGGGCCTTCCAGGAGCAAGGAGCAAAGATACCAGATTGTCTTGTGAGCCTTACCCTAAGCAACTGTTTTTCTTACCTAGAACTAGAGAGAGCAAAAACTCGTGTGCTTCAATGTTGCTTAATGGGAATTTACCACTTCTGACCATTTTTTAGATGGTAACATAACTTCTTCCACATTTGGTCTATACAGATATGCAGGGAGTCTTCCCACAAGTGCTGGGTGTTCGGGGTTTTTTTTGTTGTGTGTTTTGTTGGGGTTTTTTTGTGGCTTGGTTGTTGGGGTTTGTTTGTTTGTTTGTTTTTAAATCTAGACCATTCGTGAGAGTTTGTATTTATTGAATTTAAAAGTTTAGAGAATACTTCCTCTCCCTTCCAGGAATTTTTTTATTTGTGACAGCACTACAATTCTGGTATAAGAAATAGTTGAAACATTGCTTTACTTTTAATCACACACTGGGACAGCAAGGGAGATTTTAAACCCTAATGGTAGAAACAATGAAATGATTCTTGCAGTGATACAAATTACTGAAGATCAGCTTTGCACTACATTTAGAAAGACTCCAACCACTTAGGCCTTGTAGTAACAGAACACTTGATTCAGAGTAACTGCCTTTCAACTTTTGTTTAGTTTTGGGAAAGTTTATAGTCTATGCATGGCTTAAATGGCTTAAATGAAACGTAGATTCAGAGAGAAGTCTTTGTTCGTGTGCTTACATCACAAAAATACCTAAAAAGGAATGCAAACTGACATATCAATACTAAAGAAAAAGTTTAGCGTCAGATTGACATTGGATGGAAAGATAAGCATAACCTATAAATTGAGTGGCGTAGAGATACATATATGTGTGAGCCTTGGACAACTGGTTATAGCATATTAAAGAAAAAGATCAAAGGGAATTAAGAGGAAAAGCAGGCAGCTTGAACAGAATGCTGAGTGATTCATCTGTTTATAGTTTGTAATGCTGGAGAGATCATTGTAATTACTCAGTCTAACTACTTGTATAACTCCTAGTTTGAAATCTTGTAAGTAGAATGAATCATTACAGACCTGACTGTAAATTGTCCCTCCCTGGGACTAACAGCACTCTCATTCACTTGCTCTTCCACTAAACATGTCAGGGTGTATAGGCAGCTCTCTATTCAGATCCATTAGCATCTCCCATCCACTTATTCCCTGTTGTGATGGGTAGTTGAGTTCATGTTTGTGTGCTTCATGAACGTTATTTCAGCCAAACAACTTTTACCTGATTTAAAAAGAGCTATAGCTGTCCAGAGATACCAGTAACATCCATGAATTAGAATCATAGAATCATTATGGTT
>NW_009620137.1:0-29636 GCF_000690535.1 Cariama cristata
GGGAGCGGGGACCTCGCACCTGGCTTCTGACAGCAAGGGGTTGTGTGTGTGTGTGCATTTACAGCCAGAGGAACAGTTACTGTGTCTTACCTTGAGAGCATTTCTGCTTGGAAATTATCTTCTTGGGCAGAGAAAAAAAAAAATCAAGTGTGAAACCCAAGATCCAGCCCTTCCCGTGTGATTTAAGAAATCGTTTCAGTAGCATCATCCCGCTGACTGCAGCCTGCTCTGCTCCGTTCGCTTAGTTGTGCTGGAAGCACGGCGAGGGCTGTGTCTTCATGAAGTCGCACTCCAAGAGCTGTGCCACTACCATTCAGAAACACGCTTCCACACTTTAAGTGTTATTCTGTTTCCTGTTGAACGCTTTTAAGGACAACTTACTGTTGTCTGACAGCTTATGGTTTGCAGTTTGCCGATGCTGATACCATTTGTTCCAGTAATAAAAGGAGATGCAACAAGTGTTTCTGCATTATTGCATCTTTTCCAGAGGACACTTTTTGCTCTCTAATCTTTTGCATACCTAATGGTTATCTGCAGCATTGATAACTTCGGCAGCAATTAGAGTAAAATTTTCAGAGAAATGTGATATGACCTGAGCGGGACTGTTTGTTGCCATGTGTCATCTTTCACGCCGTGGTTTTAACCGTAAAGGCTGCCGTGCTTTTCCAGGGCAAAACACCGCCAGAGGCTGTGCAGTTTAACAGTTGGAAGTAGCCGCTCTATGTGCAGTACTAACAGCAAGGAAGTATTTTCAGGGAGGGGTTAATAACTCAAAGATCAGAAGTGTAATGTTTCACACTTATTAAACAGATGGACTTTAAAAGATGATCCTTTGTTTCTAGGCTGATCAGTTCTGACACATCCTGTTGGGGGGTAGTGCAGAATTTAGAGCTGTAACACTCATCGGGTTAAAAAGAGCTGAAATAAAACCTACAACTGTCCAAGACTTAACTTTGATAGAAGCAGAGTTTAATAGATGCAAATTGTGAACTTTTAGAGAAGTATAACAAGCGAGATTGAAAGGGCCACTGAAATATGAACAGTGCTGTTATAAGAACTTGGACTTGTTTCTGCTCTGCTCTGTTCATTTAATGCTCTCCAGCAGCTCCCCGTTCCTGCATTGCCAGCACGGGTGGCCCTGCTCCAAGCAGGACAGCGTCAACTGTTTCTGCCAGGTAGGTCAGATGCCAAGCACCACCCTGCGTTACACCCATTGCTGGGAGCCTGCACGGGAGATGTACTGATCGAGAAGGGTTAAAATTCATATCCCAAGTGCCTCCTTCTTCAGAAGTGTACTATGGACTTTGTGTGGCAAACAGACATGTGATCGGACTTTGAGTGAATGCCTATATATGTAGCAACTCTGCTAGGAGCAGAACAAAAGCACCTAGATGTTCAGCAGTACGCAGACTCGTAAGTGAAACATCATGCAACTAGTCCTGCTGAAGATGTGATTAAAATAAGGTCTTTTCTCTTTTTTCGCTGCTGCGAAATAGATGATTATTAGCTTCACTTTGACTCATAAGTTCTAAAGAACTTGGCTCAACACTGAAGAGAGAGAGGAACTGTGACGGGAACAGTCAGCATGGTCACGTCGGGGTGTTATATAGCCCTTACCTGCTGAAGAAGCTTGTTCTCGTGACCTACTTCTTGCTCCATGGTTAAATGTGTTAAAATAATGATATTGATTTAATTCCCTTAAGAAAGGGTCTGCTATTGGAGAAAAGCCCAATTTCATCTGTTAAAATAGAGGTAAATGGAAACAAGAGTGTGCACAGTGGGGTGGAAGTGCTGCTCAGTTCCAGACATCACCAGCAACAAATACTGTCAGCAGCAGCTGATTTAGGGAGATTTGCAGAGCAATTTGCCAGTGTGCCTTTTTTAATTTAAATAATCAATTTTGTTTTTCTTCCTACTTAACCTATTTTGCAATTAAAAAAAGACTCTTGCATAACATTAGTATTTGTTAACTGCTAACATTTATCAAAAGTTGGCTAGTTTTGGTGCATTATTGGCAGACCTTTGGGGAGGAGCACACAATTTGTGGCAGATGCATCATGTCAGCAACAGAACTCATGTTAGGTGAAATTCAATTAAAATGTTTTTTTTTCATATTAGAAGATCTGGATTTTAGTTCAGAGCAGTTGCCAAAAAGGAACTTTTTTTTTTTAAAAAAAATCTGTGCTTCAGTTGAATGTTAAAAATAGTAGCCCTGCCTTTTGTTACCATAAGTAATGCATTAAAGGACTTCTCTGTAGTGAAATTGGGCTTTTCTCTGGATACCTTTCCTAGCAGAGGATATTTTTCCTGATTGAATGCCAAGTCAATATCAAAGCAACGAATTGGAGCACTTAACTGAGCACAGGACAGCAAAAATTGAAGTCAAGCAGTCTATAAAGTGTGAAATCCATTAAATCATGTAGTTCACAGCCCAGTTTTCTCTCCTCCTGCTGCCACTTCCCAGCAAGGAGCCCCCAGATAACCAGCCAACACTTGCAAGGTCTCATGGAGTAAAATTGTGACAAGGCAGCACTTGCTGGGAGGTGACAGTGGAGGGGCAATTGATGTTTCCTTGGCTAGCATCACACAGCTCTCAAAGGACATGTGTGAACTTGTTGGGAACACGGTGATGCAATCAGGCAAAATGTATGGCCCAGAGAAGGGTAGCATCACTATGACAGCATTGATGGAGCTAAGGGTGTAGTAAGGCATGGTTTACAGGGAGGAATAATGGTGTTTCTGTTGCAAGCCAGGTGAGATAAGTGGGCAGAAGGACTTGCAGGCATGAAAATTAACAGGGGCACACACTGATAGGGACAAACCTAATTAACTCCCAGTTGTCAGATTAGTGCTTGTTTAATGCCTCCTCTCCAGGGCTGCTCTCTGCATGATACTGTAGATGAGACTGCAAGTTTGTTTTCAGTAGAAATTTTGCTCTATTTGAAAGCATGAAAAAGGAAGATGCTAACTGAGGACAAGACTTAAATGTCAGGCATTAACCCACTGTTGAAGTGAGCCATTACAGAGTCCACAGAAACACCAAACAGTGTCCAGTTTACACTGCCTGCTGTATTTTCACTTTGCACAGAAGTTAGGAACTCTATTATTCCCTTAAAAGGAGACTTTAAAACAAATCCCAAACTTGAATTAGAAGTTTAGCTTCAGCTTTTACACTGCTATCAAGAAAAGTCCACACACCCTGTGCTTGCACTGTCTTTCAGGTCTGTTAAGATCCTTTGTCTCAAGCCTTTCCTTCTGCAAGCATCAAAAGCTGTGGGCTAGGGGGGTTTTGATCTCTTAAGAGAAGGAACCTTTACTCACAAAAGAGGCAGACAACTTGTT
Organism: Cariama cristata; assembly: GCF_000690535.1. Lineage (NCBI taxonomy): Eukaryota > Metazoa > Chordata > Aves > Cariamiformes > Cariamidae > Cariama > Cariama cristata. The sequence continues at coordinate 3,343 of NW_009620137.1, forward strand.
CCTGTAGTGTGCATGACCATATAAAGTGTTCAAGTGGAAAAAAGGGTTAGTTCATGACTCCTCTGTGATTCATGGTCATTACTCTGGTCCAGTGTCATTTTCTTGTATATGTAGCTCCAAAGCTATAGAGAACACCAGTGAGTTCACTGGTGCTCCATTCAGTTGGCTGCAACTTAGTTTAGACACTTCCAGGGTTGTGTGGCAAAATATTTGGAAAAATAGAGTTGCAGGGGAGAGTTAAATAGGGCTCACACTGACAAAGAGGCTTCTCGGTTCTTTAGGAATTTCCCCCATATGTGTTCCTGGCCAGGCTGTGTACAGAGGGGGGTAACATAAGTACTTGATTTTCTGTCTTGGCAGGGCAGTGACTGGTGGCTGCCTCCATAAATCTTGTGGGTATATGCAGCCTAGACATGTTTTAGAGCTTGCATGCTTGGGAAGATAGCATTCAGTAATCCCAAGACTAATTTCTGATTAAAAGAAGTTAGTATTACTAAGAATCAAACTTACTAAAACCACAATTTATCTGTAAAGACTGGTGGCAAGGCACTAACTTGCCTGCCTTTCTCTAAAAACCAGTAATGAAACAGTTAACGTGATCTTTAGTTGACTCTCAACCCAGGGGTGGCAGAGTCCCTTTCCAGGAATGCAGGGTGGAGAGGAAATCCACCGTTTTCTCCTGTTTTGTCTGTTTTTTGCACCATCTCAAGCTCTTATCAGAAGCTGATGTATTTAGCAACTCCCTCTCCTGACTATATTGAGTTGGAGGCAGGAGCGGTTTTTGAAAGAGCAACTCAGAGCCCAGAGCATCAGCAGGAGGGGGAGCCCAGGCAAGCGTGGCAGAGCTTTGGGGAGGCTTTGCTGAGCACCCTCCAGGGCTGCTGGACCTGCTCTCCTGCACAGGGACCCCCAGACTCTTCTTGGCAGGAGCAGAGGGACTGCCTGGGACACTGGGGCAGCAGCTGGCCCATCCTGGTGATACTCCTGATAGCAGAGAAGTTCAAGGTCAGTAAGTTTGCCTGCAGCTGGTACAAAGCACAGCTCAGCTTGTAAAGGATCCTGTGGGCAGTTTGTGTTGCAATGTGTTTGGCATTATCAAGTAGAAACCTTAGTTAAAATTGTAGACACTGGTAACATGGGGGTGGTTTTAGCTGTTGTCACTTATTTTGAGTTACTACCTAGATCTGGTCGCTATCAGTGTTACTTACCAAACTTGAACATTTGACATGCTTTAAATCAAGCCTTCCTAAATATTCAGAGATAGGCTTGAAGTTTGGGAATGATTTTATTCCCGATAGTGCCTTACTTCAGAGAAATGTAAGGCTATAAGAACTACCAGAAGCCTCTAGCAAAGTCATTGTAAGTTGCTTGTAATAGATGGGGCAGGGGAGGGATAGGAGTTGAATGGTTACCAGTGGTCAGTAACTTGAATTGGTGCTAAGGCTCAGATTTTTGTTATTACTGAGGTTTCTGCACTGCCTGCTAGATAGATACTGAGCCTGTTTTATCTACATCTGAAATGTTTGGTTACATTCCTCAGGCCTAAGTAGGTTATTTTGCTAGTATTTACTTTTTAATGTAGCTAATCGTACTGGCTCACATTCTTTATAGCTGATGTAATAATAACAAATTCATTTACTATAGCTGGAAAATTGTGTGAAAGACAATTTAGGTATTGCTTCAAAAGTTTTTGGCTTCACATTTTCAAATCTAAACTACTGCATGGGTTAAAAGTCGATACCTCTTCCAGATTCCAGACAGTAAAAACTTTGTAAAAGTTGTATCTGTGTAGGCAAATTCAGAAGCCAGTCTTTTTAGTTCATCTCATGCTCTCACCCTAAGTTTACCAGAATGGTGGTTGCAGGGCTTGTTTCCATATTGCCTGCAGAAGTAACCAGATTTACATTGAAATGGATATTTTATTGTAACTAGGTCCAGGGACACACAACAATTTTATAGATATATTGGTCTGAGCTTTAGTGCTGAAACTAAAAGGTCAAGAATTAAGTTCCTTTTCCAGCAGGTCCATGTTACTTTTTTCCAGTGGCTAGTTAATTTGCACCATTCTTTCTCTTTAAAGATAAAGAAGTTTTCAAATCTGTTGTGAGGAGTAGATTAAGCTGGACTGTGCTGTGAACATGAGTCATTACGGATCATTCTGCATATGAAGCTGTGCTCTTTGGGTGGATACTGAAACCGATAGGGCTTGACAAATTCAAATAGCTGCAGGACTTCCCCTTTTGTTCCTTTCCAGGAAAGGATCTTTCACCTGCTCACCCAGTAATGCTGTTAAAACTGTTAATTTATAGCCTGCATCTAGTCATTTGGGATGAAGGCTGCAGCAGCTTTAGCAGGCTCTCAGCTCTTGGAAAGGTAGGTGGGGAATGTGTTAATCATTGCCATCAGCACTGACTGCTCCCTTTGGGCAATCAAGGGGTCTTGTGGAGATTTCCATTGTGGTTGATTGTGACTCAGCTTCTATTTCCCCACCTCTGACTCAAGGATTTCACCATGTTAAGAGTTTGCTGGTGCCTGATGGAGACTGGCAGTTCCCTTGGGCTGGGAGGTGCCCAAGTTCCTCACCATGTTGTGCCACTCCTAGAGCCAGGCAGAGTCAAAGCATCCTCAGTGCCACAGCAGATCTGTCCCAGGTGTTCTCACATCGCTGTTTGTCAGGCACTAGGCACAGCTTGGGTAGGACAAAGCAGATCAGTTTGGGCAGAGCAGGTGAGAGGCACGATAACATCAGCATTATACAGCAGTTATTTAAGGTATGCATGCAGGGCTAATTTTAAACATTGGTTTCCTGAAGCTTCTAAGAAGTGGAAGTGGTTAAACTCAAGACCAGGTTTCTCAGCTTAACTGATACATGAACCTTCTCATTTATAGGTTTGTGCTGTAAACAGCTTATCACTGCCACAATGACATCTTCAAGCTCTGCCCAGCATCCAGCAGCTGGGAATGCCTGCAGAGTCACACTCGGACAAGCTAACCAGGTAATTCTCTCTCCCACTTATCTTCACTGCTTTCTCCTCACTAAAGCAGTAATTTCTTCCATCAAATCAAAGCTCTCCAAGTACGTTTAAGCAAGAAGAGTTTAGCCTAATGGAGTAGGGCTTTTATCCTGAGGAGCTATGTTAGATCAATGATTTATGAACATTTTAAAGGGGGAGGAGGAGAAAAAGCAGTTAAACCTGGCCATACAAGAAATTATATGTGCATATTTTTGTGCTGGACCTGTACTTGAAGTATTCCACATACAGCATTCTTCCTAGTGCTGGACTCTTTGTGGCTGTGACAGTTGTATCAGAGCTTTGTAACCTTGTATGCTGAACGTTATCTAGTCAGTAATGCATCCCCATGCCTTTTTAGGAGTCAACTTAAGTAAGTATCAAACACATAGCACTCCTGTTATTGACAGTTCCTAGAGCGTCCCTGGAACAAAACCAAGTTGTAGCTGCAAGCCAAGGCCAACATGGCAAGCATATGGTTTGAGTATGGCTCAATACCACATTGACAGCCAGTCAGAGAAGAGAAATTTGCAAACAATAGCGGTAGAAATCTGGTCTAAGAATCAGAAAGGTTTCTCCAAGACAGGCATCCAACCCTCCAGAGCCAATTCATTGTAAAAAGCATCTCCACAATATGAGGGGATGTGGCAGGAGTGGAAATAAGCTGCTGGGAAGTTGAGAGCGCCTCCCATTTGAGGCTTAATTTAGAAGCTTTGAAATGTAGCCAAGTCTTGTGCAGAATTGATGGATGTGCTTATTTATTCAATTCACTCTGCATGAAAAAAAAGTAAATAGGCTCTGATATTAGTAGCAAAATATTGATTGTCAACACTCAGTGTCCTAGGCAGTATGGAATAAACACTTCCATTTTGGCTGTACTGCAATAGCTGAGGGCCCATTTTAAAGTGATCAAGCTAACTAGGTTGCTTCTTTAATCAGAAAGAGATGTATAAGAAGTTACTTCAAAATCCATTTGAGAGTGGTCATTAGAGAAATGAATGAATGCAAACACATAATTTCATCTTATTAAAAACCATGTGCTGATGCAAGCACTTATTTTAGTTGTGCTGAGCTTTTTCCTGGTGAAAAAGCTGTTCTTGAGAAAGAGACTTGGAGCTGGACACGAGCTGCTCTCTTTGAGCTTGAAAAACACATTTAGGGAACATCATAGTGAAAAAACAGGCAGGCCAGACAACGTTCACAGAAGAGACGAATTTTTTACAATATTAGAAAACAGTGGAACAAATACCTTGCCAGGAAACTGACTGATAGCTGAGTGACAAATTACATTCATGACAAGCATCCAAAACCTACTCTCCTTACCTTGTGCAGGAAAACGGTGCTGCAGCTCAGGCTGTCTCTTGAGGAGGTGTTGCAGGGCTGCAAGCAGACTCTACTCCTTGGGAAAGGAAGGGGAGATTGCAATTGCTTTTATATAGGCAGAAAGGAGGGGTAGGTATGAGACACAGGTGAACCCACCTAACATTGACAGGTGAAGGCCTTTAGTAGCTAGCACAGATTACATGCCCTGAGAGGATAAGCCTTGTCAAAATGTAGAGGAAACAGCAGTGAACGTTGTGTGCTGAGGACTGGACTTTCTGTCCTGTGACAGATTGAAATATCTTGCTGTATTAGCATCTGATAGACAAGGAGAACAGAGGAAGAGATTCAGTGTGGGAAACATGCATTACTGTACAATATTGCACACAATTGTGTAGCATTCAGAGAACAGGGCTTCCTGACATTTTTAGGGAACACAAGACATCAGATCATGTGGTGGCAGTCTCCTAGGAGTTGTTAAAATTCTTGTGCAGTAGATGGAAGTAGCAACGTAGGGGGCAAAGAGCTATTTAAAGCTTGCTGCTGTTTTATATAGCGTCATCTGTCTCATCTGCTACTCAAAGCTGCTTGAGTATGTGGGTGAAACCTAAAGGGGTTGTGAGGCATTTGCATCGTTCCCAGGGTCCTTTATATTTTATAGAATAAAGAATTTGGTTTGTGACTGAGATCCACAGAAAATACAGGTTCTGATCCTTGGTGTTAATTAACCACACCTTGTGTTTAATGCAGTCATCTTATTATGTGCCTATTCATGGATCCTAATAAACACATACTCCCTAAGGTCTGTACGGAGCAGGCCCGATTTGTTCACTGCACTAATTGAGAAAATTCAGGCATGCTGCTCTTGAAGTGGCAGTCTGAATGCACAAGCACCACTCCTAAATGTATGACTCAGTACATTTGGTTTGTCACTGCCTAGGACTCCATACCAAGGGTCTGAGTTTCCAATCTTCCCTCACAGGATGAATGACACCAAAGTTAATGGGAGAATGAGAGTGATTAAAGCCTTTAGAGCTGGCTGCCCAAATTCCTTGGCTTTTTTTTTGTCTTGCACTTGAGTCAGAATGATTGTGCTGATTTCCAGTCCTTCTAACTTCTTTTTAAGCATTTGTCCATGCAGATTACTTGTAAAAAAGAATACCAGCCTTTAGCAGGTTAGCCTGAGGCAAGCGGTGTTTCCGTACGACCTCCAGCTCGTACCAGGGTTGTCAGCTCTGCTTGATGTGAACCTTAACACAGGTTGACTTGGGCAACTCGGGTTTGTTAGCTGTGATACGCGGGCGTGCATGCCAGGGCAACCTGCTTTTTCTGAGCAGAGCACTGCTTCGTGTCATTCAAACAAAACTCTTTGTGTTTTTTCTTTTAGGTGCGACCCAAACTGCCACTTCTGAAGATTCTGCAGGCTGCAGGCGCCCAGGGTGAAACCTTCACGCTGAAGGAGGTCAGCTCAGTTCCTAGGCACTGAAACTGTGCCTGTCCCTGGTTGTTTGGGAGATGGCTCTTTGTGGGGAAGGGATGGGTCTGGCTATTAATTTTTCTGTACTTTGAAGCCCTGTCTGCAAAACAGGGATACCTTACCTGTAGGGCTATTGTGGTTTGGTTGATCATAAATTGTCTTGAGAACCCCTCGAGGAATTGGAATAGGAGTGTGAAATATTAAAGAACATTATTTATCCTGGAAAATCAGAAACTTCTTTCGAGAAAGGAGAGATGGGATAGCCACATTCCTGAGAGTGTAGGAGATTCTGTTCAATTGTCTTACTCTCTGCTCAGTGTGTGAAAGCCTTAAAAACTGGAATTCTACTTGATATTTTTCTTTTAACTTTCCTTTGAAATGGGTTGTCAGCTAAACCTAGGAGACCCTGTGAATTAATTTATTTTAAGATTAAAATGCAATATGTGTACAAGATTAAAAAAATGACACTGACTGTGATTTACAAGAGTATCCTGTCTGCAAAGAATTAAATGCAGTGGTTTTTCATTATGAATGTGTCAAATATTCCTGCAGAGCCCTGTGACTTATTTTAAACACTTATGCATTTAAATGACTTATTTAGCTTCTAAAATTTTTTGGCAAAACAAATTGAATGCTTTAAATGGGGGGGAGTTGAGTATTAAATGCAGGTTACTTGTATAGATTAACATTTTAACTTGGTTAAGTAAGTTTTTTTCTGCAGTGAATAGAGTACTGTTAGCAACTTTTTGGTGACACTGTCATTCAGGAGGGTCACTTTGGTGGGTAATGGAGGGTGGAACCTGCCTGTATTGTGGCGCTTTGCTTTCTCCTCTTGTACTTTGCATTCCTCACTGTAGCTGGCAATGTCCGCTAGCTCTCAGAGGATGTTTCCACTCCATCCTTCTTTGTGATACTAATGCAGTCTTTTTTGCATCTTACAAACTGTCTCCTGAGGGACAGCACTGTCACTTGTGGTCACCCTTTAGTAAGACCTTATTTTTTTAACTGGAGATACCTTCTGCCTTCTCCCCACCAACTTCCTTCACTTCTTTAAGTTGAACAGCAGCAGTCTCCATCTGCAGCTCTCACTGAGACTGCCCAGAGAAAAGTGTTATCACCCATGTTGTGTTTCATTTTAATGTGAGGTAGCAGAGTGACTTGTTTATCCATCTTTGACTCAATTTTCCTTCTTGTCAAGGGTTAATAGTTACAAACCTTACAGCAATATGGTAAAGCATAACTCTCCCTTGGTTGGGAGGTGCCGATGAATTGCAGATGTGCAGAATAAGCAGGTACTATTTGACTCACACTGTATAGGGTAGCAACAGGCAAGTATCAAAAGCAAATTTCCAGCATCTTGGGTGGTTTGGTTTCAACTGCAGATATGGCTAATGGTATGTTATGTATCCACAGGTTATGCATTACCTAGGGCAGTATATAATGGTGAGGCAGCTATATGACAAAAGACAGCAGCATATGGTCTATTGTGGAGGAGATCAGCTGGGAGAACTGCTGGGACTGGAGAGCTTCTCTGTAAAAGACCCAAGGTAGGAAAAAGTTGACCTTTAATGTATGTTGTGTCATAGAGGTTGCTGAGACAGGAGACTCTTGGTGACACCATTTCTGTTCACTGTTGCATAAACCCCCATGAATACCAAGTGCCCTGCTCAGTGGCTTATTGCTAATGCATATGACGAGTTTGAGTTTAGCTCCTTTGTTTTGATGAGCCAGTTCTGAATGGTCCAGGCAGTGAGCTGCTTGAGGTGACATCTTTTCCCTCTTTTATTTCTGCATCTTCTCAGGCCCTTGATCTCAGACTTAGGCTAAAATCTGCATCCTTCAGTTAAATTCTGTGCTAGACTTCTCTGTAGCAAGCATTTAGGAGTGGCAGAAAAAAACCCCTACAGTTTCCAGGATCTCTCTGGATACTAAAAGAGAATTTCTGTCCCAGGTTTAACAGGGTAATGCTGTTTGGTTTTGTGAGTATAGTAACTGTTGCCTTCTTTCCCACAGCCCAGTCTATGACATGTTGAAACGGAACCTGACTTCTGCTGCAATGGCAGGTAGGTTTGTCACAGTATGGGCAAGTATGTTCAATATAGTGTTGATGTAACTTGGGTAAGTAATGATATTCAAAAAAGAGAAATGTTTCTGAAGTTGGAACAAACTGTTTACGAAGGCTTTGACAAGACAATCTCTTTGAGTATGTGTCTTTTCTGTGTGTTCACCATCAGTAGCTGTGATATGAAATCAGTTAACTGTTTGAGTAGCGTGGCTGCCTATAACCAATGGCCAAACCTTGGAGCAGCAGACACACTCTGTTGGGAAGCACGCTGACAGAGCTAAATACTGTGGATGTACAAATCAACGTGGCTGAAGTATCCCATCAAATCATCGTTGATTTCTCAGTCTTTTCTCAGTTTCATAGCATGCTGTGACTTCTCGCTCTCACCTCATTTTACACTTTCATAGTCTTGAGACTGAATGTAAGAGTGCTGGAAACCCAGCCTAGTTCTGCAAGCCAAAGAGGTCTGGACTTTAATCGAACACTTGAACCTTTAAAGATCACTGTTACTTTCCCAGCTCATAAGAGAAATCAAATCTTATCTACATCAAAAGTCCTTCAGTCATAAATTAAAATTTATTCTTAAATTAATCTCAGCTGATGGCTTCCTTGCAGCCAGTTTCCGTTGTACAGCTGGTAATCTTCGTTTGAAAAAAAACTTCTGATGAAACTGCAAGTGTGCAAATCATGAGGGAGCTGTACCAGATCTGTGGAGTCTTGTGCCGTACTTCCTGGGGTCTCTAAGCAGATAATATGGACTTAATTCTTCATAAGGGCTTAGTCTATTTTTGTGCAGGTACATAAAAGCTTGTGCAAATTTAGAAACTGAGAAAACATGGCCCTAAACTGCTTAGTCCTCTGCTTTGAGCCGTGTATTAGTGCCTCTGAGGTCCCCCTCCTTTCTCTGTTTATATAGAAGAATCTTCTTAAGTGGACTCTCGTCTAAACACGTTACCTACAGAATAACTGTGTGAGTGAGTGCCATTTCTCTCGCTGGTGATGCCCTGGCCTCATCCCTATAGGCAGTGTATGTGGAGAGCAAAGGATCCCAGCGAAACACTCTCTCCTCTGCTGCCCTGTCCCCTTCTTCTTGGTGTGTGCATGTGGCTGTGTGCGTGTGGCTGGGTGTGCATGGATGGTCCAGTCATGGTGTAACTATTTTTAAACCTGCCAAAGGAAATGCTGTTCCTTTAGGGAGATGATCACTGAGTTATACCACCGTGTCTGCTTGTGTATGTGTGTGACTATAAAACGAAACAAGCTTGGCAGACCAAACCTTTGACAAAGATAGCAGGGATGACGCTAGGTATGGTTTTTCCTTCATCGCAACATAGGGATAACTAGAAGTGTCGTAAGGCTTAAAGAGGTCTTCATGTTTCATGTTTTGTGATAGCTGCTTGAATTCATTAGCCACATCAGTGCTTACCAGCACATCATTTTGCAGACAATCTCGACCACTTCTTTTAAGTACACTTGTAGAAAGAAAAGTGATGGCAGTACATCTTGATAATAAAGACTAAGCTCTTGCATAATGCTCTTTACCAGATGGTGTCCTTACTTGGCTAGCTTTCACCCTAAGTGTGACTCACATGAGGTGTATTTAGGAATACCTCACTTTAAGGACATTTTGTATAGTATATCTTGGCTCCAAAAAAGGAAGCCTTCCAATAAGTGGAGCATCTTTTCATACAGTGTTTAAGGCTAGTTTGCATTATTTATAAAGTGTTTGAAGGGTAAGTCTACACCTCTTTTTAATGCCCCTGCAGAGCCAAAGCAATTATGGCTGAGCCAATTGGCTTCTGTTTTCCTTCAGGTATTAAATAATCGGTGACTGCAGAAGCTGTAGGGTGATGGAAGGGAAGAAAGGCAAGCTGCACTAATGCATGGAGGGCATAGAATATGGGATAGAGCCATGTCATTTTGTGGTCCTGTGTTTTGGTCCATTTTATGGCCTTCATATCAGTGCCATGATTCATGGTATGAATCAGACTGTTCGTGTCTGCCTGGCATTCAGCAGGGAATTTCTCTGCTAAATTGAAAGGGGAGCAAAGAGGAGCTGTCCTTGCATCGTTTGTTCTCTGGCAAGTCATTCTGTTTAAAGGGTAGACTTCCTAAGTGCAGCTCTCCCATTATGTAGAAAGATCTCTGTTGATTTGATTGTTCTTGCCATTTAGGTTGGCCTTTTAATTAACTCTTGGGGCCAGCATAATCATCTGGATTAAATTGTGTTATGGATGTGTACACAGTTACCCAGGAAAGAGCTTGCTGTGCATGGAATTTTCCCTTCTTTAGTCTAGTCATTGTTCCTCATGCCCATGAAAGGCATTTGTCCTGTCTCAGCCTAAGCTGAAAGAGACGGTGTCCCCAGGTATTTATAAAAATCTTCCTCTTCTCTGTTCACCTTCATCAGCATGGATCGGATCCAGCCTTCAAGTGAGTCCCCATGCTCTGCTATTGCTCTGGGTTTCTGGGTCCATGCAGACCTCTTGTGTCAAGGACCTAGAGCTTGCGTTGGCAGGACAGTCTGTAGGAGAAAGAATAGTTTTTCACATTGGGAAGAAGGTTCTTAGATGCTGTGAGGTTTCATCAGGCTTCATCTCCAAGGAGGCACAGACTCTGTATTCCATAGGGTAATGCCTCCATATGTACCTAGCAAGGCCTAAGGAATACTGGAGTAATGCCTCTCTAGGAAGTGGCCAGCTCTCGAAGGAAGAAAGGGCTCTGTTTCTCTTAAAGGGTTACTTAGAGGTCTGCCAAGCCTGGCTCGTTGGTTGCTTGCTGAAGACTCTCTGTGTTGCGAGAATGGTTATTACCAGGGAAGGTTTTTTCTTTTGTTTTACCTGCCATCTAGATGCTGCACAGAATCTCGCAAAGGAACAGAGCGTCGATAAGCCAAGCCAAGACCAGCTGAAGGTAAACCCACTGCCTGGTGGTTTCTTTTGTTGTACAGAGTGCCCCTTCTCTGTACCTGTGCATGGTGGACTGCCAGAACTTTGTGCTGCTTGGCTGCCAGGTCCTCACCTTCCTGAAAAGTTCTTGGAGTCCACAGAGCAGGGACAGAGTGACCCTTCTCTGTTCTCTTCATAACAGAGTACCAGTCTCTGAGCGCGTTTCTCTGGGGTGTAGCACTTCTAATCCTCAGTTCCTCCAGCGTGCTCTGTATTTTCATGTCTTTCCTCCCTCTCTCCCATACCCTCTCTGAGTAGGAATTGCCAAATAATTAAGCTTTCTAAAATGTGTGAACCAGTTTTGTGTTTAGTAGGATTGTTTTCAGAAGCTTTCAGGCAGAAACTGAAACCTAGGAAAAATCTTTGCACATTCAAACTTGTTTCCAGGTATATTTTGGGATTAAGGTAGTCTGATCTGGGAGGTGTCTGTTCACATCGGGGGCCAGAGAATCACAAAGATCACGGTATTACTGCATGGAAGGTGGCAACTTTTGGACTTTTGCCAATCTTAAGATTTTTCCTAGGTTGCAAGTACATTGTTTGTGCCGATTACAGATGCATTAGCCTTCTTAAAGGGTTAATAGTGTGTAGTTTTTGTTCAGAAACTTTTATTTCTCTTCATAACTTCTTGGTCTTGTACTGCAGCTGGTGACTCGGAATGGAAGTGCTACATCCCCTTGTCCCTATAAGCTCTGATGGACTAACATCTGTTTTTTCCTTCCTTCATGCAGTTTAGCCGGCAAGAAGGTTCTGACACTGGCATCATGGAGGGTGAAAGCAATGCTTCTGCTTTGTCTACCTCAGAGCAAAAATGTGAGAATTATGAAGGTGAGTGCCAGCTTTTCTGCAGTAACACAACGTGTACAAGCTCTTCTGCTCCTTCGCCAGTGTGACACGCTCAGCTCTGCATCAGCAAAATGCTGGAGGAGGGTGTTGGGAGACTAATAAAAACCTGTTGTGGAATATAATCTTTAAAAATCATTGTTTTATGCTAAAGATTGAGAGAACTGCAAATGTTCACCAAAGGTATTTTATGATAGACGTGTTTTCTAGCTTGGATATTTGGTCTCATAAATAAACAAACACTTTGAATAAAATGGTAGGTTAAACCCCAAAAGCACATCTATCACTAAACAATGCCATGAAAAATCTTACAGACCTTGCTGAAGGGTATTTTAAATGCTGAAATTATACTTGTATCTATTTATCTTCCCAAGGGACTCTCTCCTCTGATTACATAGAACACAGCCTGAGCCATCTGCAGTCATTACCTGCAAACCAATCAGGGAAATGAATAACAATAGAATTTTTTTTCTATCCCGCTTAAGTGTAATAGAGCTCCTTCATATTTAGGCATTTCCTTTGTTTTAATGTCTGGGGATTTCTCACTCATTCACTCATGGATTTCTGATGTTACGGAAGCAATTTTCTTGTTTTTCTTTCATTTTCTTGTTGTTCTTATATCAAGGAACCTAATTTGTAAAACCAGATCTTCTTTGCAAGTGCGGGTATTTCCAGATGAAATGAGAGAGGTAGATACTTTCCTGGCTGCATGTACAAAAGAGGTAGAAACAGTCCTTGTCTGTGCCTTTGAAACTCTTGGCACTGAAGAGAGAGAGATTCAAGGTTATCTTGAAATTCAGACCACTGAGTTTAGGATCATAGACTAAACTGCACGGGCTGAAAAGGAGGCTGAAGCATGGGGTTACGGAGGATGGATTCTTACCTTCCCACTTCCTATTTTGAGCCTGGTTGGCAAATTCAGGAGCTGCAATCACTAGAAATTTGAACTGAATTCAAACCAGTTCTTTCTGCGTCTTAAGTCACTCAAGAAATCTACTCAGTGTTGACTTGGTTAGAGCTCTGAAAGAAGTGTTGGTGTTTCTGTATTGAGTCTTAAAAGTAAGGTAAAGCTAAAGAGAACCTGTATCGTTATAGAGACACTGGGAACACTGGGATGCTTCTCTGACCTCTGATGACTGTGCAGTGACTATTTTGCCAGGTTGACTTGGGTAGATACATGAGTACAGATGTGCAGCAGATCCAACATCCCGGTACACTCATGCAAACCCCGAAGCTCTTAGCAGTAACTGGCTGTAAGAAGGAGCAAGAAAGATTTCTAAAAGCGGATGGGGCCAAATTTTTCTCTGCTAGTCTCTTAAATAATGTAGGTGTGGCATGACTTAGATTCTACTTGGCTCTTACAGACAAAGACTTAATAGAAAACCTCTCTAAAAGCAAGAAGCCTAAACTGGACCTAGTGTTTGAGGAATGGGATGTAGCTGGTCTTCCATGGTGGTTTTTAGGCAACCTCAGAAGCAATTACAAGTCCAGAAGTAATGGATCAACAGATATTCAGACTAACCAGGTGTGTAGACATTTTAAATAGGTGCGCTGTATTCTCTTCCTCTCCTCTTTTGGGTTCCAAGTAAATAAAATATTCTTGTTCTTTCTTTCCCCTTCCCACTCCAGGATTTTCAGCCTCTCCCTTGCGTGTTCCTGTCCCAGCCTTTCACATCAGGTGGTTGGTTACCTTTAGTGTTCTTAAATAAACTAGGCACTCTCTGAAGGCTGTGCTCAGCCATTGGAGGTCCTTCTGCACTCCAGAGCATCGGTTGTATTTCAGGAGTTGCCCCTCTTCTGGGTTGAAAGTTGTGATGCAGTGCAGACGGCTGTAGCGTGGTGGCCAGCTAGCAAGGGGAATGAGCGTAGTGCTGCTTGCAAAAAGGGGTGTCTTTGTGAGAGCAGTGAGCTGCCCCTTTTTCTCCCAGGGGTGATGGGAGAAGCTGCCCAGGGCTGAGAAGGCTGTTAGCGAGGAAAAAGGGGAGAGGCATTCGCTGTGGTGATGGCTGCGGTGCTGGTACTCCTGCTGCTGCTAACCTGAGCTCTAAGTGGTCTCTCCTGCTTCTTTTCCAACAGGACATAGACACTGCCGTTGTTTCGGATACTACTGATGACTTGTGGTTCCTCAACGAGTGCTCGTCGGATCAGAGCAGTGCCGCAGTCAAGGTGGAAACGGTTGACTGCGAGGAATTGAAAGAAGGTGACAAAAAGGTACCTCTTCCAACAGCCACAGTGCATGTGTTCCAGAAGCTGGCCTTGTTTAATTGACCTCATGGTGCTGCGCTGGTTTTGGAGGAGCTAGATCTATAACCATCCAGAGTTTAAAGTGTGTTTAGAAAAGGCTGTCACCGTTCCATACATGGGGCTATAGCTTTCCTGTGTAGTCAGTCTGTTGGGTTTTGGTTTAAGTGTGTGTATTTTCAAGGCACAAAATTAATTTAAAATTAATTAAAACTCTAGCTCAACTTTACTGTATTTCTACTCAATATCTGCGAGACTAATAAATGAAAAGACTTGAAGAGGAAAATCTCAGTTTACGTTTATGTGTTAGCATTCAATGTAAGGTAGGCTGGCCTGGGTCTGCTAGCTGAGGTGGTAGTGAGATTGGTCATGGGTAATTAATCAAATGTGCATTAAAAGAATTGAGTTCATGATTTCTTCCATGGAAATGAGTAGGACCACTCAGGTGTGTGTGTGTTTGTATGATTCTTGGGTGCATCAGAGAGAGGTATGAGTTGACCGCAGGCAAATGCAACTGTAAACCAGCCTAGCAACAGTTATCAACATTCTGAAGTAGCTACAGTACATAAAATGGCTTTTCATTCACTTACAGAAGTGACTTAATTATCATGGCAATTACGAAGTCATTTTAGTTTTGGTGTACAGTGCCAGGCACATCATAAATAGAGATTGTTGTGCCCCTCTAACAACATTTCCACTCCTTCCAGGTGACTGAGGATGCGTGTTTGCATGACTTTGAGGATTCTCAGTGCTTAAGTGATGACACAGATACAGAAGCTGCTTCTGAGGTAGGCATCCTTTAGGTCAGCCTGGAGTGTGCTGCATCCTAGCTGTAGTTGGAAAAACTCGTCCTACAGCTACTACTGGTTGTGGTAAGAGAAGCTGATTCTTGTGTGGGTTTCGAAGGCCAAAAAAAGCAAAAAATCAAGTCAAGAAAACCTTTTTTGTATCCTACATGAAGGAATGTAGAGAAGTTGGCTTGAGCTGGTCTGGTTTGTTTTGGATAGGGCTCTATTAAATTCTAAACTGGGTGGGCACTGAGCACTGGCAGCCCATGAATGCTCTGACCCACCCAGTCCAAAGACACCAAGTGTCTGTGCTGGCCACAGAGCAGTCCTGGAACTTAGGTGATCTTGGCCACTTTTTGTGGCAATGCGAGAGAATTTATACATGCTGTAGTGAGGAGGGTTTTTTGACTAGGAGATTAGGCTCCTTGTTTCTACATTGTTCGTCCCTTTTGTGCCAGGGTAATGTAGTGTCAGCATTGACAGCCTCTGGTTGTCACCCCTCCCGACTACCCCATTCCTCTCCTGAATTCCCTCATGATAGATATAGGGACATCAAATTCGTGTTCTTTCATCTGTCCTTTTTGTCTCCCAGCCCTGCAGGCTGCCTTTTGAGGTTTTGTTGTAAGTCAGCAAAAGTGTATCATGATACTCTTTGCAGCTGATGGCACCAACATTTTTTAGCATAATTTTCTAGACTGTGCGTGCTTGACAAATTAGGATGTCCCTGGCATTGGACAGCTGAATCATAGCTGTGAACTTGGGCAGCTCTTGCGTTTTGTATGTGGGGTAATCAAGTAAGCTGCTGTTAGTTGTGCAGATTCAACAGATAGTAAGTGATTAGTAAGTCTGGGAAATACATTCCTGACTGATTCCAGGAGCTCTACCCTTGAATTTAGAGTGAGATACTGAAAAATTCAATAAACTGCACAGCTTGAGAACATTGTATTCTTCCAGAGTGCTGAAGGCTGAGAGGAAGGAAGGACAGATTTTAATGCTTAAGAGGTCTGCATCTGTAGAATGCACAGGTGTAGTCAAATTGTCTTTAGGCTTTCTGAGGTGTTGATAATCAAAGTAGCAATCATGCATTCGCAAGCTTATACTCGGTAATAAATGTCCTTTTTTGATAAAGCTGCTTTTCCTCTGTAGAGGAGACATGTCATATGCAAGAATACACTAACTTGCTGCTGTTTTTGTCTGCCTCAATCATTCCTCAGGACTGCTGGCAATGCACCAAATGCAAGAAATTTAACTCTCCAGGCAAACGGTACTGTTACCGCTGCTGGGCCTTACGGAAAGACTGGTACTCAGATTGTCCCAAACTGGCTCATTCTCTTTCTCTGTCCAACATTGATGCTATGCAAAACAAAAACGATGATGAAGGGATAGATGTCCCAGACTGCCGAAGGACTATTTCTGCTCCAGTTGGCCAACCCAAAGACCTGTACATGGTAGAAAACAAATCACGTGTAGATCCCTGCAGCTCTATTGAGTCTTTGGATTTGGCACGAGAATGTGAAAGCAAGGAGTCTCTGTTGCATTTCACTGAGCGTAAAAAGGAGGAAGAAATACAGTCTTTAGAGAGTATTAAAAAATTACTGAATCCTTGCTTCTTATGCCATCACAGACCACGGGATGGGAATATTGTCCATGGACGGACTGCTCACCTTGTGGCCTGTTTCAAGTGTGCGAAGATGCTGAAGAAGAAGAGATCACCTTGCCCAGTGTGCAGGAAAGAGATTGAGATGGTGATCAGGATCTTTATGGGGTAGTTGTGCCAGTTCAGGCCTTCACCACCAAAAGATAGCACACAGGTTTTCTTGCACTCACACAAACCCTAACTTCAGAGCTCAGCCGGTGAATACCAAAGAGAATTAATTTCACGTCGCATATCAGATGGCAAATCTGTCCAAGAACTGAGGAATCTTCTGCATTAAATGAAGCAGCATCCACTTTTTGATGTCCATTTAAATTACAGCCTGCAGGGAGTGATCGGCATGTTGGTATCAATGCTCCAGCTTTGAAATTGTCTAAGTCTTCTAATTTCAGCCCAGTGGTGTCACTAGGATTCTATGCTCTGACAGCTAGTCCTTGAAGAAAATAAGTTTTGGAAAGAGTTGTAACTTTGGCTGTTGGAGTGTTGTTCTCCAGTAAGTCAAACCCTGTGCAATGCCTTCTAAGGAGGGAGTCTGCATCTGAGGTATACATATATATATATATATATGCAGGAGTGGGAAAGAGGGTGGGAGGGAAGGGTAGACCAAGGTGTGTGCCGTTTAGATAAGCCATTTCTCCAAGGATCAGTTCTTCTGAGGGCAACGATAAGTAAATAACCTGGTTTCTGATTTTTTCTTTTTGTTTAATGTAGGTTTGTTAGATAAGGTGAAGGTCCTCTTGCTCCAGACTTACAATGTAAGTCCTCCCAAACTTTTAATCCGTAGGTATTTCACGTCGCATATCAGATGGCAAAAGAATAGAGTGTCATACTTTGCTTTGTTATTGGATCTTTTAATTTCCATTGATTCTTTTTTTCATTTAGATACAGTTCTACGTCATCTTGCATAGCTTTGTTGAAGCCTGTCTGACGTTATCTCAGAATCTGGTCTGACAGCTGAATTAATTAAATTTTAACAGCTCCGTGCATATTTTGGGATGTTCTCATAGCTTTGTGCTTACAGCACCATTGCAACTTCCACCTGCCTCATCTCATCAGGCCAGTCTTGATAGAAGATGCTCAGCTTAGAGTGCAATGTGACTTTAAAGACAGGATATGGGCCTTTGACTGAAAAAAAAAAATTTCCTGTGAAGCACCGATTGCAACTGGTTACTCTGTGGGCTGAGCTTAGTGTTATTTTTTTTAATTTTCTCCACTAATTTTCTTTCCCTGTGATTTAACGCTTCAGATCTGTTTGCAGCATTTACGTTGTCCTTCAGAGCTGTGCACAGTTGCTCTGCTGGCTGTTAAAACTCAGCTAGAACTTGCAGTTTAAAACCATCTAACCCTGTTCTGAGATCATATCCTAGAGTGTGCTCCGATATTCCTCCGCCTTCCTTTTCTCCGGGGCTGTGGAGGGCCTGCATCATGCAGCAGTAGCACTAGTGCCTTCATGTGCACGGGCGTTTGAATTCAGTATAGTGTGTAAGTAAACCTTGTTTTGTCATCTTCTCTGTAATTCCCTCTCTAATCTAGGAAGTACATCTGAAGACTGAAAAAAAGAGAAGATAGTGTTCATACCTTGGTGCTTCTCTAGGCTGTTTTCCCCTTGTTTTCCACACTCCTTGTCCTGGTCCAGCCCTAGCAGGTCAGGCATGCAACGGAAGGTCCCAGCAAACTGCGATGTCAAAGTTGTTTCTCTGCAAAGATATCGGAGCAGGTGCTATATGCAATTACTGCCTTATCACTGCCAAAAGTCAGATACACTTTATATTTTGCATAGTATTGTGATTATTTCTATGTTGGTTATAATTTAGACTATTGTTGTTGGCTGTTATTTACAGTTGTATTTTAAAAATCGGAGTATAACCGTCTGGCGTTTCAGTGCACTATCTGTAAGTCCATGGGAATAAATCCACATGGAAAAGCTGACTTACTGCTCCCTTAACTAAAGGGCTCTTAAATTGCTGGTGATGCACTTTAGTCATGCTAAGATCAGCAGCATTACCGCCTGGAATCACTGAAGGGAGTTCCTGCCATGTAGTTTCTACCCTTTTCCGATAGTTTCTTTCCTTTTAAGGGTCTCCGGCTCAGAGGGTGTGTTGTGGCACTTTGTGGCACATCTGAATACTGTGAATCCCCCATCGCCCCGATTGTTTCTAAGAACTAAATGTTTTGCTAAAAGCAGTTTTACTGAATTGTTCAGATCTGGCTGCACTGAAAAGCATGTAATTTGTGTTGACGGAGGGAAAAAAAAAAAAAAGGAGAGTTTTGAGTTCCAGTAACGGGGCTGAATATCCCTACCAAAATCCTACTGATGTGTACGCAGCTTCCATTATTAAATGAAAATTGTTGTCAGTGTGACAGTTTGTGATAAAAGGCAAATCTGCAGGATAACTTTCAGTATAACGATCTTTGTATTTGTGACTTCTTGTTCAGTATAACCACGGTGTTTACAACATGCATTTGTCGAGTTCTTAATTCTTTTAAACTGAAATAGTGGACATAAGATACCACAATGTTACTGTTGATAATCCTTCCTGTAGAAGAATAAGCTATTGCAGTGCAAGCACATGGTGTGTAGCTGCACCTGCCCAGGTTGTGGCTGGGGCATAAGGGGGGTGTGGAGTTTTAGTGCAGGAGAAGAGAAGAATGTTTTGTTGCTTTAACTTAAATCTAAGTCTAAATAAGTAGCAATTTACCAAGAACTGCTCTTCTGACACTTTTTAGGAAGTGCAGACTTGAGGTATGGGTTGAAGACCTAGCTCAAAGCACTCAGCTCCAATACTTACATTAAAGCGCAGATGGGATATTGGCCAGGCAGTGCTAGTACTTTCCTTTTCTACAGACCTGGCAGTTAATGTGGAGTCCTAATTCAGAAACCCGTTCTTTGGAGGAGCTGAGCGTTTACCTGAGATGGGCGTGAACTCGGGTTCTCTGAATACGTCCTTGATGTCTCGTAGTGCATGACAGTTCTCTCTTACAGTGGTTTTATTATGAAGTGCAATATGAGAGAAGAGGTCCTTGGTAATCTTTAGCAGTCATTACTGCACATCTGTTAGAAGTGTTGAGCGCAGCTGTCCTTCGACACCCAGATTAAAAAGTTTTATCTGTTTCACTGCTTTTTTTCTCTGTTGCTGTTCCTCAGGAACCTGCTGAAGTCTCAGTAGCACAAGTGTACATGTAGGTCAGGCTTCTTTTACTAGATCCCTCTACTTTTCAGCCAGAAGTTTTGGCACCAGTTATCCCCAGAACCAGCAGATTTTTACTTTGATGGGTGTTTAAGTACAGTATGGGAACCATGAGGCTCGCAACTGTATAGCGCCGTTCAGCACATGATAGTGCTGTGCAGTGTGAAACTCTACGTACATGAACTCTCTGTATTGGCAGCCAGAGGTACGCACGTTGCATTTACTCCTGAAAGTCTTTCCAGTTTCAGTGCCTTTTCTCAGTTACTCTCGGTGACTCTTTACTGACACGCACAGCGCATCAGCCTTTTCTTCAGTGCTCTCTTCAAAAAAGATCTTAGCATCCCTCCTCTGCTGAGATGTACTATCGAGCCGATTTAGTCTAAACAAAGCCGCTACATCAGTTACAAAGGTCCTTTGGAGCAGCCCCCCAGAGTGCTTATTTCTTTTGAACGGTGGGTGTTTCCACAAAGACAGCTGTGAACTTTCTGCCTGTGTTCCGTATTTATTATGGTGCATAACTGTGATGGAAACCATAATGCAGCTTGCCAGGGTGTGCTCCATCCTTCTGCATCCAGCATAGATTGTACCTGCTGCTCAGAAGCTGTCTTTGGGGAGAAGAAGTGGCTGTTGGACGAATAGAAGTGGAAATGGAGTGGAAACGAGTGTCTCAAAATCCGTCTGCGTAGCTTGCTTTTGCCTGCTCACACTCTGCCTGTTCTGAGTTTCATCTTCCAGTCCCGGAAGGAAAAACAAAATGCTCTCACTAGAGGCCTTCAGTGAAGGCTGACCATTTTGGAAGGTGCAATGATTAAATGACTGAAGAAAACCAGGGCACTGGTCTCCGTTCTGTCTTTGTCCATAAGTTGAGCAAGGATCTCGTTGAGTCCTGTGCGTGCTCTTTGGCCACCTGGACATAGGCAAACAGCATTGGGATCCAGAAGAGGAAATACGGTGAGGCTGTTCTATCAAGAGCAAGAATGAGACCCAGAAATGACATGGGGTGATAAACTGTGTTTGGAACGACTCTGGAAGCTCAGATGATCTTTGGACAGCAGCTTTTCTGCTCTGGAAATCCTTCTTCAGTTATCTGTCCACAATGACTGGAATTTTCCTTGCTCCTTTGAAAACAGGCGAGACCCTGCTTGTGACTACATGGTAGCGTCTGGCCAGCAGAACAGTTGGCTGCCACAAGGTGGGTTACACACCCCATCAGCTTCCTCTCTGCACCTTATTAACACAGGCAGCTGTTGTGATTGCAGTCCCGTTTTTCTCTGCTGTTTTTACCCTAGTAACGTGCACTTGCTGCCCACACATCTGTGGGGACACCCCATGCCTGCCAGGTGCTTCAGGATGCAGCCCACTGAACTCAGCAGTTATCTTCAGAGTCTCCCACTCCTCGAAGACTTAACCACATCTGAGGATCAGTCTGAGAAGATACACAAAGGCGGCTGGAACATGTTGTACCTCTGGCAAAGATGAAGCCTTGCTGTCCTGGAAAGAGGGTTTTCCTGCTGGATCTCCCCAGCACCCTTCCCTGCAGCTCGTCGTTCCCAGATATATTTTTCTTGTTTAGAAAAACTCCACGTCTCGATATACACCCACACAGTCGCTGCAGTAACAAGCAGGAGCGCTTGCTGAACAACATCTGTGTGTTTGCACTATTTAAAAAAAAGGCATGCATCACAAAATTGATGACCTGTTTTTGTGTCCTGCACGTAATGAATTTAATTAAATTGAGCTCATTCTGTGATAACATAGGTTTATTTTTTTCATTTGTACTGCGTTTCTGGGAAGATCTTTTAAGCGAAGGCCTGTTACCAGTTCAGCAGCCTGCGATCTGCCTGTGTGCGCATTCCCAGGGAGGGGGAGATCTCCCATCCCACCCAGGATGCGTCTGCCTCGCCGCTGGGAGGGGAGGCTGTAGCACAAAGGCGTGTGTTTGCAAAAACCAACAGTAATGGCAGCAGTGGAACAGCATAGGCTTCATCTCCCTCACCCAGCTTGAAAAAAAAGCACTTGCTGTATTATTTTTAAGCTGGTTCCCCAGTCCCATTGCTACCAACAGCTACTCCAGGTGCCCCAGAGGGGCAACCACCACATCATTTTCCTTGTGGTAGTGCCAGGAGGTTACTTAGCCCTTCTCCAACTGTTCTTAGTGCTGTTTGCTTGGCGTGTGGGCTGGAAGGGGCCCTGGTGAAGGCAGCGGGCACCGCTGCACCCCAACCGGCCGAGCTCCCCGGGCAGGCGGCTCACTAGAGGGCACACACCGGCCGTGCATGGCACAGAGCTGGATGCTGGTGGTTCCCTTGCAGCTCTCATCTCCTTGCTGTACAGACCCAACCTTTAAGGCCGGCGTAAATAGGTTGCGATGAGGTACATGAGTCCCATGGTTGGGGTTTGGCTTTTCCTTAGTTGCCTCTTGGGTTTACAGTGCTGGCGGGGACCTGCAGGCTGCACGTAATCGGGAGGAAGACAGATGAGCGCGCTCTGCTCTTTTTGTGTTGTAAGCTAGCCCCACGTAGGCCCAGCAGTGATTTATCACTAGTTGCTTGCCAAGGAGGAGATGCTGCTTCCTAATGAAGAGCATCTTGATTGCTTTGTAGGAAAATGATAAAACTTCACCTGTGGCATCAGAACCGGAGAACCGGAGCTGGTTCCCCCATCCCTGGCACGAGGATACCTGCTGGCAGAGGGCAGAGCTGGTTTCATTTATGGTCCTGACCGGCTGCCCCTGCTTATTCCCTGCCTGTGTTTCTACAAACAGCTTTAGGTGGGGCTGGTGTCCAGGATTACCTGTTGGCAGACAGCTGGGTTGCACTCAGCAGCCCTTTCCATTCTGTCCTGCAGCAGCTATAAGAGCAGCAATTAGACTTGCTGGTAAGCTCTGCCAATTTTCAGCCTGCAGGGAAGTTTCTGGCTCTGCCCCCACAGTCCTCGGTCTGCGTAACCTTTCCTTGCCCCCTGCCAACGAAACCAACCTGTCCCAACGTGCTCGAAAGGACAGGAGCTGCATAAAGTAGAGCATCTGCGTCTGTCCTGTCTGCCAGGGCTGTGTTGTGGTGGTGAGATCCCCCCCCTCGCTCTGCCCACCCGGGGTGAGCAGCAGCTCTCTGCCAGCAGCAGGCAAAACAAATCCTGCCGGTTTTAGCAAAAAAAGTATCGGAGAAAGGTGGAGTTGCTCACCTCTGAATTTGACTTCTTAACAGGGGAGGCTGGCCAGATGCATGCTGAAAGGAGATGGCTGTTCATCTCATATGGAAAACAACAGCATTTCATCTTCCTCCCAGGTGCGACCACAATGTGTTTCTGTGGGGAAGAAATACTATTCTGTATTTTAGAAAATAAAGGATCCTTTTTTTGCAGTAGCCTGTGGAGTAGCCAGAGCTTGGCATTCCAACCTGCTCAGCTTCTGCCCTCTGAAATCCCTCCGCCTCGCCGTGCCTCTTTTGGCTCCCATCTTTTGTAGGGAAGTGATTATTTTGGGGCAGCGTTTGTGGCACTCCCAAACTCCCTTAAGCAGTTGCAGGTCTGTGCAGGAGCACCCTCTAAAAACCTGCGCTCTTCAGTCTGTTGCTGGGAGCCAGCAGCATTTCTTCCTCCTCTGCCTTGGAGTAACAGCCAGCAGAATCCAGCCCACTGAAAATAAACAGTCTCGCTTCATCCAAACACCTTCCCCAGCATTGTCAGTGACCCGCATGTCAACATTGGGGGAAAAATAAAAGCTCTCTGAAACCCAGTCTTTCTGATGCGAGCCACAGCGCTGCTGTCCCAGCCACCAGCACAGACTGGGAGCCCCTTATGCAGCTCTGTTTGGGGTCTCCAACTGGAGCTTACTGGGGCGAGGAGGCAGGCGGTGCGAAACCTCCCCAGCAAAGCAGGCTCAGCACCAGGGGTGTGAGCTGCCAGCACACAAAAAACAGGGTGGTTTTAAGAAAAAAATGCAGCTTTTTCTTTTATGAGCTAAACCTTCATTAATTTGAGGATGGAAATGGCCACACAACTGGAAACTGGCATCACGGTCCCAGCGGCGGGTCTGAACGGGGATTAAAAGGAACCAGGGTGAGACCCCGGGGACTGGGGAAGTGCTGCGGGGGCCGAGCTGTCTCCTGCACAAAGGATGGGGGGCTCTTGGATCCACACATACCTTTTGTTTCTGGAAAGCCAGAGCAGCCTCTCTGTAGCCTTTGTAGCTCCATTTAACGGGGCTGCGCTGCTCCACCTCGGAGAAGAGCAGAGCCCTGATGCCCACCGAGGCCTTGCATTTTGCCTGCACAGCACCAGAGACATCCCTGTGCCGCAGCATCCTCTAGTTCAGCCGATGGTAAATCAGGAAGGATTATTTACCGGAGTGATTTGGTGGGATGCTTTAAATGGCGTGTAGATGTTTGCATATTGCTTTGAGCAGGGGAACAGCTTTACGAGTGCTAGCTATTGTTATTTTGCTTTGGAAACCATGTCCTCCTTAAAATCAATACCCCAAAAGAAGAATGCCTGAGCAAGCTAGTTAACTTGCTATGATGCTCTTATTATTGCCATGAGCAGAGAGGATTGCGATCCACGCTGGCACAGCCCTTCGAGCTCTGGGTGTTACTCTCCTTTGGTATAAAGCAACGCTTACTTCATCGTGAGAGTGCACCCTTACCTCTGACCCTGGCTTCCAAAACTCTGTTTTCTGCTCCTAACTAGAAATACAACATGTTGCAGTCAGGCCTTTAAACTATAAAAACAACCCCAAAACCACCAAAACAACAGAATGCACGGAGCATACGTTGCTCCGGCTGAAAACACGGGTCCACAAACGTTTTGCCATCAATCAGCCGTGCTGTGCCCGCCGGCCGTTGGGTGTGTGGGCAGAGCAGGTTCCCCGGCCCCCGCTGTTAACGCTGTGCCGTGGTGCCCGGGGGAAGGAGCCGGGGTTGCTGACACTCAGCAACCCAAAGCGGGGTTGATGGGGGAAATGCTCGGGTACCCCCTCCCCTGCCCCAATTCTGCACGTCCTTTCAAGTCCTGCTTGCTCCCCCAGTGCTTGGGTAGGTGTTTCGGGTTTTATCCTAAAGCGAGGCTTTATCTGGCTAACTGGGAAGGGTGGGGGGCTCCCACTGGGTGCCCGCTGTCCCTGTTGGAGGGATGGGTGCACCCCTGCTCACCCTCTCCTGCCTCCAGCCCCCCTGAGCTTCCCCAGGCTCTGCGAGGGGCTTTTCCCCACCATGGTGCTGAGCTGAACCCCCAGCTGCAAACTCTCATTTTTGGGTTTCCCATGATTTTTGCTCGCACCCCCCTACCTCGCAGGAGCCCAAGTGCAGGCCCAGGCGGTCCATGGGTGCCAGGGCAGAAAGCTGGTGCCTGCCCTGGCCGCTCTCCCAGTGCTCCTCGCAGGCTGCCCGAAGGAAGCAGCTTATTCCTGCCTCTGCTGGAAGGGCATGTTTTATTTATCTCCTTGGTGACTTTGCCTGCATTTAATGTTCTATAGGTGCCACTTTTACCTGTCTCCTCCCGCCTTTCCCTTAACCTTGTTTGTGTAATCACTGTGTCCAAATTAAATATTTACTGTTTTCTCTGTACTGGTGAGCCTCCCAGTTCCCTTCCACTTTTAATTAAAGATTTACTAGGTGGGCATCAGCACTTCTGCAAGGTCAACAAACCAGCCCCCCTCGTTAGATTTTTAAGTGCGTGCTTCGTTACCATAGTTAGCAGAGCACACCATAAATTAGATCTAAACCCCACCAGCACGCACCCGCTCACCCCGCAGCGCCTGGCCTCATCCGTACAGGGCTGAGCCCAAAAGCAGCAGGGTGAGCAAACACGTGTCTCCGGAGGGGTCTCTGGGTTACCCCCGGGATGCTGGGTGGTTTTAGGGGGACTGGGGGCAGCCCTGTGGTGGGGACACGGTGATACTGGGCTGCACTGGGAAGGGCTGGGTCAGGCACCGCTCCCACCGCAGCTTGGGTCTGTTTGAGAGACAGGACAGCGGTCTGCCAGGCCGAGCCGGTACCCGTCCTCAGGCCACGTTAAGACAGGGCAGCTGACTGCAAAACAGGCAGAAACAGTGGACTTTCTCATCGCTCTGCTGTAATATTTATAATTAACCAACATTTTAGATCAATATTTTATTGGAAAGGTTGCTGGGGTAATTCACGCTTCGAGCATCTTCTCTCCATGTGACGGAAGCCTGGACTATTAGGAATAATGAACTTTTTGCTAGTTACCTTTAGTGAACTAATAAATCTTTAATGCTAGCTGGAAATTTAATAATGGAAATTTAGTCTGTGACCTCAAAACTTACAGAAGAAGGTGAGGGAAGCAGACGGGGCCAAGCAGTAGGAGCAAAGTGGCAGGCAGGAGCAGGCGAGCGAAGCCCAAGCCAGGCAGCTTTGGCAGCAGGGATGCCAGGGGGATGCAGGGGAAGGAGCCGAGGGACCTGCAGCCCCTTGCAGGCACCACGCTCAGCACCACCACGGTCACACAACTGTTTGGCAGAGAACGAGACAGCAGCAGGATTTCCAGGCGAGCTGTTGAGCCGAGGGGTCAAGAGACACCGTCAGCTCCTGACCCTTCCTTAGCTGCCGGGCACTGCTGCAACGCACGCTGCATTTTATCTCCAAGCAGAAGAGAAAGTGCTCTTACCGCCCGCTTTTTCCCCCCACCACCTTGAGCTTTTTGGGAAGAGTCCAGGGCTCAGCATCACCAACCTCCCCCCCCAAAGCAGCCGTTTTCCCCCGCCTTGTCAGCAGCCGAGCGGCTGGCGCGGGCACGCCTTTT
>NW_009620137.1:29667-39000 GCF_000690535.1 Cariama cristata
ATCCGCTCGGTAACATTTACTGGGATCTAGCGTTTAATAACTGTCACTCCAATATATCTTTTCTTAATCCCCTCAGATCTGTCGCTGTGGCAATTTTAAATATTTATCAACGCAGTTTGTGTGTTCGCTGTTAAGGTTGCAATTTTCTTGTAATTAAAGATTTACAAGACACTGCTCAAGATTTAGAAAGGATTGGCAAAGATCAAAGCTGTTTGGTATTCGCACCAGAAATCACCAGCTCTCCGGAGGTTTTCCGCAGGACCCCGATACGCAAGTGACAGCACAAACCTCGCCGTTACATTTGGTGGGGTTTGCTGTTGCTTTTCCCCATTTTCACTGGCTCTCACTGCAGAGGTGGGAGCCTTTACCTCCCTCTGCGTCTCCCCAGATCTGGCTGACACAGCCGAGTCCCTGCCAAAACCTGACATCCCTCGGGGCCTCATCCAGCCCTGGGCAGAGCCCCCCGCCACAGACCACTTCGAGGAGGGCCCTGCTCGCCCCACGACAGCCCCACCGGTTCCTGCACTCGCCGCCTGCTGCCACCGAGCCAGGCTCCAGCTTGGTATTCCCTATTAATATTCATTCCCCATCAGCGTGAGCCCTGCCTGCCTTTCCCTGCTCCCAGCTCTCTTCCCATTTAAGCCACATGCAAATCCAAAATCAATTCTTCCCCTTCCCTCACCTAATTAAGATTTAATACGGTTCCAGGACAAGTTGGGAGCAGTGAGGGTACCAGGGATGCCCCACTGGGAGCACACCCTGGGATGGGAGCAGGGTGCTCTGCCCCTTGCTGTGGGGTCAGACCCGAAACACCCCAAAGTGCCACCTGGGCGCATACTGGTTTCTTAATTAATTATTTAAGCCTGACTGGCACAGGCAGCATGAGCAGACCCAGGAGCCAGCACCCCTCTCTCACCAGGACCTGCAGCATCCATGGTCCGTTGGCACCACCGATGCCTCCTGCGATGCTGCTGCTGCGCATCCCCAAGGCCTCGCTCTTCCAGAGACCCCCTGTGCCGTGGGGCAAATTCAAGCTGCAGCCTCATCCACAACAGCATCCCCTGCAGACGGCTGGGCCATCAGGAGAGAAGCCAGTGCTGGGAAGGGAGCTGGGCTTCCCAAAGTACTGCCGGGAGGAGAGGGAAGGCAAGAGCTGCGAGCAGCCAGCCAGGGCTGTGAAAGCAGAGAGAGCAGCTAATTGCAAACCAGCCCCTAGAGAGGTCAGCACTTTTCTAGCCTCAGACAGCTCCAAACTGACCTCCTGCCACCTCTCCTGCCCTGCTGCTTTCCATCAGCTTGATTTTAGCCTCAATTGCCCACTTGAACACAGCTGAATCCATTTACTCAGGCCAGCCAGGCTGCTCTAGCAGGGGGTTCAGCTCTGAAAGGCTGCAAAAGGCAACGGGAAATAAATGAACTGCAATCATTTCTCCTCCGTGACTCCTGCCTTCACCTCTTCTTCCTTTCTTTGGTGACTTCTGGATGTAAAGGCTAAAGAAGTGCTTGTCTCCTGACCCCAGTGTGTGCTTGGAAGGGGAAAAGCGACTGAAGACCCTAAGTCACTGAGTGGCTCTGTGCCTCAGTTTCCCCACCTGTAGATCAGCGATAAAGGCGGGAGGGGGAGAAGAGATGAAGCATTTGGAAGGAGAGGTGCTTGCCATGGAGATTGACAGGTAGCTTTTCCTAAAGGTTTGGAAAGCTGCACCTGCTTCATCATAATGGCATCATGCATATGGATAATACCGCTGACATTTCCCAAGGAGGTCGGGTGTTTTAATTTAAATCATTCTTGAGGAAGTGCTGGAGAGAGGAGGAGAGGCCTGCTTTGATTCTCTAACGAACTAATAAATATGTGTCTGCCGTGCTCCTCCCAGAGCCTGAAAGCCTTTGGTGCAGGCAGGGGGACCGGCAGCAGCCCTGACACCGGGGCATCTCCACCGCAGGGCCCTTGGCAGGTGCAAAGAAGGACACAATGATGGAGCCACTCCAAAAATCCGTTTTATTAGGTGCTTAAAATAGAGCCTGGCACGCAATGTTCTCGGTTGGCTTTGTCGAGAGAAGCTCAGTTGCATATGAGATCCACAATGCTGTTTGCACTGAGGAGGAGGAGGGGTAGAGGGCAGAAGAAGCAGAAATGAGGACTTTTACTGCTATCCTCAAAGTGAAGGTAATAAAATAAAAAAAAAAAAAAAGGAGAAATTAAACCTAATGAACAGCTGAGGAAGAGTGGTTTATGGGAGAGAACCCAGTGCCCAGGGGTGAGACCTGATGGGACAGGCTGGAGGAGTAGCATTTCCCAAACAAGTCTTTGGCACCCCAGATGGATGGAGGGGAGGACCAGGAGGTGATGGAGGTCACCCCTGCTCACCTCCTCCACCCCGCTGGGCCCCCCAGCACCCCTGGGCTTGGCTGGCAGCATCCAGGAGAGATGTCGGGTGTGGGTGACAGTCTCTTGGCCTTGAGAAATTTGGGAGCCTCTTCACTAGAGCATCTCTTTGAGAGCTGCATCCCTGCGTGGTGCTCGGCAATAGAGACTGCCATCCTCAGCTACTGGTGAAGCTGCTTTAGTGGTTAACTACTACTGCTGCTTAAAAAAAAACCCGTTTCTAATTTGAGTTTCCCTGCCTCTTGCCGTGCCTTTGGGGGGCAGATTAAAGAGCCCTCTAGTCAAGGGCACCCTGGGTCAGACAGTACTTTCCCCCTTTCCAAAGCATCCCTGGTTCCTGCCGTATCCTCGCTCTCTGGGCTGGGAGACGAGACCCCGCAGTGTGAGCCCACCTTGGCGACCGGCGGGCTGCTCCCTCCTGAAGGGAACTTCAGATGCAATTAGATTTTGCCCCATTCCCCCTGCCTGGCACCCCAAAAAAACCCCTTTGGGTGCACTAGCAAAGCCTCCCCAGGTGCAGAATCCAACCTCCAGGCAGAGGATCACAATCACGAGCCCTGTAAAACTTTGCAGCCGCTATAATTCACCCAGTGAGATTCATTTTTGGCCGGGTACCTCCTGATGGGGAGCATGAGCATCACTTCCCAGTGCGGGGGGCTCGGTGCCGCGGGGAGGGTGGCAGCTGGGGCTGCTCCCCCAGCAAACCGCGCTGGAAGCTTCGAAACGCTTGGCTCTGCCCTGCGTCCTCCAGCCAGCGCTGGCTTTAATTCAGCCGCCTGCTTTGGATGCGCTTGGTTGTGGGCTCTGTCGGAGGAAGGGTCTCGGAGCAGCCGTGCCCTTGTTCCCTGACAGGGGATGGTGCTGGTGCGAGTCTGCCTGCGGCTGCTCCAGCTCCGTGTGCCCCATCCAGGCTTGGGCACGGGGAGCGGTTTATGGAGCCCTTCCTCCAGCGCGGTGCCTGGGAAAAACTGGTTGGTGCTTTAATAATAAATAACAACTCCGATAAATAGTGCATGAGGCACCTACGGTGCTCTCAGCTGATTTCCACGGAGGAAGGGAGGGGACAGGAGCAGTTCACGGCAAAGCTCCTGGTTTGGGTCAGTGTGTGTGGGGGGTGATTTGGCCACCCCCCCCTCCCGTGGGGAGCCCGGGCTGGAGCACCCACCCGGGGACACTCGGTGCAGGGGACCCACTGGGAAAGGAGTCCTGCAGTGGTGGATGCCTCTCTCCGAATGCACGGCGTAGAGCTCCTCGGGTCACTCCAGTTTCAAAGGAAATCAAATTATTGGCACGTATCTTGCATTTTAATCTCTGGTTTGCAGGCATCGCTCTTAGATGAGCGCAGACAATTCAGGCAGCGGCTGAACCTTCGCCTCACGTCCCAGCGTGGCGGCAGCAGCCACGATAACCGTGATCAAAGAGGCTTTTTCTCTACACCTACAAAATTACAGCCTTTATGGAGCTCGGTCTTTGCTTTGCTTGGGAACTGATGATGCTTTTTGCAGGGAGCGGGGTGGCAGAGGGGATGGGAGATGCAGGCGCTGCCCGTGCGTCGCAGGAACGAGCGGGATTACATCAGGGACATGTTGACACCGGGGAAATTTCTCAGCAACTATTTCTACATCTTCCAGCACCAATTTAACTGAACCACAGGGAATGTATTTTCGGATTTAAGTTTCCCCACTGTACAAAAGGCAGAAGAGAAAGGCTGTTTCAGGCCCTGAGCCTGCAAACGCTGCCGGTCGCACACCTGAGCGGAGCTGGCAGGGCTGGGGCTCCGCAGCTGAACATTCAAAGCGGATCATGGCTCTAATTCAGCAAAGTATTTAAGCCTGCACTTAACTTTCAGGTTGTGCTTAGGGCCCCTGGAGATCTTGCTGGGTCCTGAACACATGCTGCAGTGCTTTGGTGCGCAGCGATGGTGTGCTGAAAGGGGACCGGGGAGAGCTGTTACCCTCCGAAATAATTACCCGGTGAAGGCGCAGAAGCCGTTTCGTGTGCCTGGCTGAGCGTGGAGCTTATCCAGCGGGGAACCATCTCGCCTTGGCTGGAAGATGAATGAGAAGTTCAAACAGCTTTTTACCGTGTCAAGGTTTTTCTGGTCCCTCCAAAGCCCCGCGTGTGCGGCAATTGCGCTGGCACGACTGGCTTCGCCCGAGGGGCACCGCATCTGCTCGGAGACTCTGCCTCCTGGGGTACCTGCACCCCATCAGCCCCCCAGCTCTGGCTGGGATGTTTTTTCTTGGTTTTTCCCATGGAAGGACCCCCAGGCAAGGTGCTGGCCAGGATTTTCATGTACCCGTGCCCACACCATGGGCTGCACCGGGGTCTCTTGGGGCTGCGTGTGTGTTGGAAAAGGCACATTTTGTTTAGGGTTGCAGTTAAGCTCACCCCAAGGTCCTTACCTCCAACAAGCAGGGATTAGGTTTAGGCCCAAGCAAAGGACGGCTTTGTCACGTTAACCGGGGAGGGGAGCATCGCCGGCAGCATCAGTGCCCGTCAAGCGGGAAGGGAAGGGCTCCTTCAAGCCTCACCGATTTGGGTTCGCCACATCCCTTGGTTTGGCACAACCCAGGCGGGGACACAAGTGGTGCTGCCCACCGCTCCCTTTCGTTTGCAATTTTAATTGCTTATCAGAGAAAGAAGCAGCAACAGCCCAGAAGAGCAGGTTTTGCATCCCCCCCTTCACCTGCCACTGCATGCTCAGCGATGCGCGGGGGGTGTGCAGGGGCTGTCCTGCAGGGCCCCCCCAGCGTCTGAAGCACGGGGTTCCTACCATGAAACCCTCCAGCTGCACGCCAGTATACAAAGGATTTCTTTTTTTTTTTTATACAAAAACAGAAAAGCAAGAACTTCCTCCCCCCCTTTTCTTCTCATTTTTCCTCTATTTTTTTTTTAACATTATCCACAAAAGTTTACAAAATAGCCTTGAGATCACGCTTGCGGGATACAGGATCCAATCAACTCCAGCAGAAGCCAGCCAGCCCTGCAGGGATGCTAATTAAGAGATGTGTCACCATCGTCATTTCTGCTTCTTTTGCCCAAAGTCCCCTCCTTTCCCCTCTGCTTCCCTCCGGCTGATGGCAGCGAGCAAGTGACAGGGCAGTGGGAAGGCGCTGGGGGCGGGTTTGTGGCTGATTATCTGAGAGCTCAAAAAAACAAATGAAAGAAAAACAAAACCAGAACATGTATCCCAAAGGAAAAGGCCTTTTTTTGTATTTCCAAAACAGGGACCGTCCAGTGAAGGCGCTGACACCGCTGGCGTGTCTCATGGTGCCAGCGGGACATGGGGAAGGGGTGATCGGCTGATCATCTGTATGGCTCTTCGACCGCTCAGGACATCGTCCCCCTCGGGCTCGGGCCCCTCTGAGCCCTCCCAGCTGCCCAGCGGGTGCTTTCGGGAGCCATGCACAGATCCAGACCCTACACACAGATCCAGACCCTGCCAGGACCACGAAGAGGCTCTGTGAGCCCCATGGCCAGCTCTGCTCCTCTCCATCTGCCACGCTGCTTCGACTCTTGGTCAAGTCCGTGAAATTCCTTTTTCTTTTTGTTCAGTTTTGTAGTTTAGGGTTTGGGGTTTTTTTGGTAAAAAATAGTTTCTCCCTCCCCAGCCCAAACCACCCCACCCCACAGTCAGCCCCACCACCGCAGCAGCTTTCAGCAGTCCAGGGGGGCTGCTTGTACCTCCACGGCCAGGAGTTGCCCCCCACGCTGCCCACGAGCCCAGGGCTGGGCGAGGGGGGGATAGACCACACGCACGGCCGTGGCACCCCAAAGCATCTCCCCGGCCCTCCTGGGCTCTGCCCTGATGCCGTAGCGAGCGACGAGGCTGGCAGCGAGGAGCAGGAGGCAGAGGACCAGCATCATCAGGAGGCTCTGCCTGCCCTCCAGGGACCGGTATCGGTGGGCAGCCTCTTTAGTCCTGGCGTTCACACAAGCCACCTTGGCCTGCAAGTCTACAAAGGCCACGTGGAGGCAAGCCCAGTACTCCGTGTCCTGGTGGAGCCGGGTGATGTTGTACGTGTGGGTCCCCATGGGGATCCGGGCCACGTTGGTCATGTCCAAGTTGGAGCTAAGCAAGAAGCTGGACCAAGTCGGTATCGGTGGGCAGCCTCTTTAGTCCTGGCGTTCACACAAGCCACCTTGGCCTGCAAGTCTACAAAGGCCACGTGGAGGCAAGCCCAGTACTCCGTGTCCTGGTGGAGCCGGGTGATGTTGTACGTGTGGGTCCCCATGGGGATCCGGGCCACGTTGGTCATGTCCAAGTTGGAGCTAAGCAAGAAGCTGGACCAAGTGAGGTTGGAAGAGACGGTGTTGAGATGTGGCTTCCAGGCAACCAGGATGTGGTAGGCCTGGACATCTGCCACCACCAGCTCCAGGCTGTCCTCGCTGAGCGGGAAGGAGTGGTTGACCATCAAGCTGACGCTCTTGGTGTCTGCCCCGAGGAGGTTGTGAGCCACGCAGGTGTACAGCCCAGCCTCCCGAGCCGAGATCCCATGAATCTCCAGCGTCCCTTCGGGGTGCACCTTGTACCGCCCATCTTCTGCATACGGGATCAGCTTCATCCCCGAAGGGGTGACCCAGTAGATCTCCGGGTCCGGCTCCGCCAGAGCTCGGCAATGCAAGGAGACATTGTCACCATCCGCCACCTCCAAGTGGGAAGGAAAGCTCTTGGTGGAGATGAGAGGTAGGCACCGGTCCGTCATCTCCCGGAAGGGGACATCCCGAATGTGCCTCCTCTTGAGGTCGGGGGGCTCAGCACACAGCGTGGACTGGGGTTCAATGAAGCGGATGTGGTTTTCCGTGCTGTTGACCCAGCGGATAACGCAGTCGCAGCGGATGGGGTTGCTATGGATGCTGATCTCCTGCAGGTTGGGCAGGGACTCGACCGTCTGCTTATGCAAGGCACTTAGGGCGTTGTTGTTGAGCATGAGGGTTTCCAGTTGGGGGAGGTGGTGGAACGCGTTGGGGTGGATAAAGGACAGCTTGGGGTTGTTGGTCACGTCTAGCTTGGTCAGCTCGGGGAGGTTGATCAAGGCAAACTGGTCTATGGACACCAGCTCCTCCATGTTGTTGAGCCCCAGCTCTTTGAGGTGCAGCATGTTCGTGAAGTCGCTTTGCTTGACCCTCTGCAACGGGTTTTTGTTCAGATCCAGGAACTTGAGGCCAGGAACTTGCTGCAGCGCCCGTTTGGGGACATTCATGAGCTTGTTGTCATAGAAAGAGAGGCTCTCCAGGCTCCGCAGCCCTTCCAGCGCATAGTCCGAGATCTCCCTCAGGTTCATCCCAGCCAAAACCAAACTCCGCAGGTTCGACAGGGGCCTGAAATTCATATCCAAGATCGCATCCACCCTGTTGCCTCCAATCATGAGGATCTCCAGGCTGGGGAGCATCTGGAACCAACGGCTGTCGACCGTCCTCAGCAGGTTGGAGTTGAGGTGGAGGCGCAGAAGGCTGCCGAGGCCGGAGAAGGCGCGGGGAGCGATCCTGTGGAGCTGGTTGTGGTTCAGGTAGAGCTCCTGTAGGTTGGCCAGCCCGGGGAAGCTGCCATCGGGCAGCTCAGAAAGCTGGTTCTCCTCCAGGTGCAGGCTGAGGAGCTGGGGCATGCTCTTCAAGCCAAAGTCCCAGACATCGGAGAAGCTGTTCTGAGACAGGTCCAGCTCCGAGAGGTTTCTGAGATAGTCCAGCTCGCTCTGCTCCAGCCTAGCAATATTGTTGCTTTGCAAGAGCAGGGTCTGGGTCCCCTCCGGCAGGTCTTCGGGCACGGCAGAGATGAACAAGTCATTACAGTCCACCGTGGCAGCCTCCCGGTACACCGAGCGGGGGGTGTACCACGGCCTGATCTGGCAGACGCACTGCGGTGGGCATTTGACCTTCCAGGGCACGATGGGGATGGCGGTGGCAGCCACCACGCAGAGCAGAAGCGAGCTGGTTTGGAAGCGTCTCATTTTCGGCTGGTGGGACCAGCTTCCTCCCAGGCAGGAAAGGTCCACAGGGCGCATCAGGAGCAAGGCATGGGGTCACGGCCAGGTGGGGACAGCATCCGCGGGAGAAGATGCTCCATGTGAGCCCCTGCACCGATAAACCCCTGCTGCCGGCTGCCCTGCCTGACCCACCCCGCCGAGAGCACA
This sequence comes from Cariama cristata, assembly GCF_000690535.1. Classification (NCBI taxonomy): domain Eukaryota; kingdom Metazoa; phylum Chordata; class Aves; order Cariamiformes; family Cariamidae; genus Cariama; species Cariama cristata. Next base: position 38,188 of record NW_009620137.1, read on the forward strand.
TAACACCCCTGACCAGGGCTGGTGCCTTCAGTCAGAGCTTTGCCTTTTCTTCCTCCCCAAATGATTCATTTTTGCACTGGGCTGCATTTTTCGGGTTCCTCCTCGAGGTCATTCCTGAAAAAGGGCAGACACAAAGTTGTGTTAGGAGACCTCTTGCACATGATGAACAAGCATCAGAGAGAGCAAACAGGCTGGAGAGGCAAAGCCCCACACACAGGACCCCCAGCACCCTGCTCAGCCTCAAGACAGACCAACATGCCCATTTAATCTGTTTTTTATCCATAGCATTAACCGTGTCCTCCCATCCCAGGGGTTTTGGGTGTAATTCGCCCACAGATACTCTGCCCAGGGCCACCAGCAGCCCATGGACCAAAGGCTTTCCCCTGAGCAGAGCCAGAGCTGCAGATGCTGGGAAGAGAAATCTCCACAGGGACACCTTTCCTCCAGGCTCTCAGCACTCTGCTTCCTGCCCATTACCCTGCCCAGCACCAAATGCCCCCATCCAGGAGCTCCCAGCGCTATTTGCAGACCCCTAACATGTTTTTCCTTGGTGGGCTTACAGAGGAAACACCCCCAAGCACAGACCTGTTTCTGGGCATCTCTAGCAGAAGCCCTGCAGCAGCTCAGGGACCACAGGCTCAGTTTGCTTTGCCCTGGCACAGATTATCCCAGACCCATCTCATCCCTTTTCCTTCTACACTAGCAAAGCAGTAAGCACACCTACCTCTGCACAAACAAGCCTTGGGCCTCAAGTAGCCAACACCAGGGGGATGGCTGGTGGCCCAGAGGGCTGATGCTGAGCAGAAAGCCAAG
>NW_009620137.1:39128-39343 GCF_000690535.1 Cariama cristata
CATCCACCCAGGCACCCCCCCCAGCCCCAAACCTCCCCTCCAGGATAAAGCCCTCCAGATCCTTTTAAAGCACTGGCCCAAGGTGGGGGCAATTTACTGGGAGCAGGAAATTCTTCATTAGAAGCTCCTGAGGGAATGCAGAAGCCCCTTAACCCCCTCCATGCTGGGTGCAACCCTGGCTTTGCCCCCTTGCCCTGCACCCTTTCCAGGGAAGA
>NW_009620137.1:39360-42791 GCF_000690535.1 Cariama cristata
GGTGGGGTGCTCAGCAAGGGGCTGGGGTGGGGGTGATGCCCCCAGCACTTCCCTGTCCGTCTCTCCATCCAGCTGCAGGGTTTGGAAAAGCCGGAGCCGACCACCAACCCCACCTTTGATTTTTTGATTTGCTACAGCTCTCCTATCCCATGCTGACACGAATCAAACCAAGCCCCAAAGCTTCTCCCCATCTTAAAAGACTCTCACGCAGCAGGAAAAACATTGAAAAGCAGCCAGAGTGGGGAAAAGAAAGTTTCTCTCCAAGCAGCTCTATTTTATCACTGCCTCGTTCTCCTTCTAAAGGGCTTCCAACCAAAGTTTATTCAGCACCAACTCGTCCAAGCCCTGTGCCAGAATTGATCCCGCACACTTCCCTTCTTGCCTGCTGCGAGGGCATTGGCTTTTAAACCATCTTCTGGAGAAACAGCATTAAAGAAGAGGAAGACAGTATTGATTTCTGCATCCTTCTGATGGACCCACATCTTCCTTTTTAAGTGCACAGGCATTTCTCTGACTATAAATCTCCCCGGCCATTAAAGTATCACAGAATCTTTTCTCCTTAAAAAAATAGTATGGAGGAATGGGGTTTTTTATTTCCTTGAGGCTGTGAAAGAGAGCGCAGAAAAAGCACCTTGCTTCAAACCCCATTTTACAGGGAAGACTCCCCACCTCTGCCACTGGGTGATATCTCTGCAGGGTTTGTGTCTGTAACCAGGTTTTATCACTTTTGCCCGACACGGGATGGGGTTGCAGCACTGATGGCTTTGGAAAGCCTTGCATACAGGATGAGGTTGTAACAGTCCAAGAGTTTGTATCAGTAATAGGATCAGAGCTTGCAGAAAAATGTCATTTTTGGAAAGTCTGGGTACTAAACTTCATACTTCATCGTTTCAAATGGCGTGGAGCAAACCGAGCAGGGAGTGCATCAGCAGCGTGTGGTCCCCGCTGCGGGGTACGAACCCCAGGGAGGACAGTCCTGGCAGGGGACGGAGCTGAGCCCCCTCTGCTGAGACAGCCCTGCTCCCTGGGGACAGCAGTGACACCCTGGGGACCTGCACCCTGAATTTCTGCAGTTCAGCCACGGGGCGGTGGGGAGATGGGGAAGGAGAGGGCAGGAGCCTGCTCATTGTCTTTTATCCATTACCCAGTGAAGTCAGGCTCATTATTTCTTAATTAGGCACTGAAGAAGCCTGCAGGTAGCACGCAAACTCATTTAGCCTTTTATTGCGCTGCACCAGAGATGGATGGTGGCTGGACCAGGCAGTCCTACAGCTCCCACGGCCACGGGTTCACTTGGATCATTTCACCATTTGGGTTCAAAAGCCTCCCCCCGCGGAGCTGCATCCTCGCCAGCCTGGGCAGCTGGGGTGGGAGCCAGGGCTGGCGAGGGTTAGGGACGGGGGTCCCAGGGGAGACCCCCACCTCGAGGGGCTCCTGCAGGGGAGCGGTGGGGTCAATTCCCCGTGTGCAACTTTGCGGTGAGTCCTGGGCACACGCGGATGTGCGCACACTACCCCAAACTCCCACCCACCCCATCCATCCTCGACTCCCCAACAGCCGCAAAGCACCAGCCGTGCCCCAAAAGCCCTTGTTTTCCCCCCAAACAGGCTCAGGGAGCAGAGCAAAACAGAAGAGCGGAGGGACTCGGAGTTCGAGGCTAACAAATAGAGAGATCAGACTCGAGATGAGGCTGAGGTTGCGAGGCTAAGTGGTGTCTCCCAGGGAGCCCAGATTTCATCTCCTCTCCGAGACGGACCGATTTGCTGCCTTCGCAGGCGGTGGGAAGGCGCTGCCCAGGATAACGGGAGCCTCGGTGAAACCGGAGAGAGGAAGGGGGACGGCAAGGAGGAGCAGGGCCAGGGGTTGCTGGAGGGTCTGCTGGGGACAGAGACCCCCTCCATGGCCAGGCTGGGCTCCAGCGAGGCCACAGGCCCCCCGCTCCCCACCAGCACCGGCAGCCCCCGGCTGCTATTTTGGGCTCTTCCTCGGCGTGGGCTGCGGCACGGCGAGAGTGACAGCAGGGAGCCGGGTGACATTTCTGCTCAGAGTTTATTTTTTTCCAAAAATGTAGAGCCAGTGGGCTGAAACATTTGCTGCAGTACCTCGGCACACTGGGAAATGGAAAATACCCCCAGTTTCCTTTTTTTCCCCTGTAGGACCCAAGCGTGGTCCCCACACCAGGGATGCCACTTGTCTCCTCCATCGTTTCCCAGCATTTACCCAATTCCTTCCTCTCCCTAAGGCATTTCTGTGACTTCTACCTTCAAGGCTGGATTTCTCCCAGGTACAAAAGTCCATCTCCCCTTCCACACAGCTCACTGCAAAGTGTGATTGCAAAGAAGCTGGAGCCCCAGTATGCCTTTGGTAAGGATTTTATCCGGAGGTGGTCCCCGAGGAAATGAGACGCAAAGTGCCAGGGCCAGGCTGGGGGTTCGTGGCACTGCTCCTCATGGTACCGGCCTGAATTTGCCACAAGCCCACGACATCGTCTGTGGTGTCACTTGCTGATGGGAGGCTCAAGGAATCTCTTTCCATCCCAGCCAGGCGTGCTCAGGGACAGAGAGGGGGATACAGCGGAGAAAGATGGAAGGAGAAGGAACAAGAGGGAATGAAAGCACGACAAGGAGATGAAGAAGGAGGATCAGAGGTGGAAAGGAGAAAGGAAGAGACAAAGAGACCATCCGAGCATGAGGCTGGGAGAGCACAGGAGAGACGGGGTGTGCAGCACCGAGGAGAGGGGGGGCGGCTGCATGAAGAGGCGGCAGAAGCCCAAGAAAAGGAAAAAAAAAAAAAGGAAAGCAGTGCGAATGAGAATTGATGAGGCACAGAGAAGGGAAGAGTCTTTTCATCAGCAAGTTTGCTGGATGAAGCCAGGAGATAAATCATCCAGTGGAAGGAGCCTTGGTCTCAGTGCTTGCACCGGCTGCCTCTCTCCCTCTGTCATCTGTCTAATAGCCCGGCTTCGGGAGATAAATGGCTGCAGCTGAGCCCCCGGCTCTCCTGCCCTTCCCTCTCCCTCACCGCAGCCAGAAGAGCCTGATGCTTCCCCCAGCGAGCTGCCAGGCTGGAGGTGATGGAGAGCCCCTACACCCCGAGGGGGACGGGGAGGACCCCGGCTGCTCCCGGGGTCCCTTGGCCGGGAAAGCCCGGAGCGGGGCCATGCTCAGCCCGTGGCTCCTCTCCGCAGGCAGTAGCCCTCCCGCAGCGATGTCCCCAAGGGGTAGCAGATGCCCCAGCCCTTGCCACATCTCTCCGGGGGCCGTCAGCTCCTGCTGAGCCCCTGTCTTCTCTGGGTGACGGCTTTAAGCAAGCAGGGCACACAGCAGCCGGCGACATGGCCATCGCTCTCGATGCTTTCCAGCGCTGCCGTACTTCGGCGGCGGCTGAGCCTTCACGTCCCTGTCACCCGCCCTGGCCGCTCCCCGGCGAGG
>NW_009620137.1:43073-51100 GCF_000690535.1 Cariama cristata
AGGCTGCACAGCCCTGCCGTATCCCTGCAAAAGGAATTTTTTGGGCATTTCACCTCCCCCAGCTCTCAGCCCTGGCTGCTCTGGGCTCAGGACTTTCCATGGTGGCACCCAGCAAAGTTTGTTCCCTCAGGCTGAGGCCACATCTCCTGGTTTAAACTTTTGTGTAAAAACTTCACTTTTATTTGTGCTAAAACCAACAAGAATTAATAGAGGTCTGTATCAATTACTTGTAAAATTTAGGAGCAGGGTACTCTGCTGTTATCAGAAACACTCCTATGTCTTTTTTTTTTTAATCTGGAAGGAGATGCTGTATTAAATCCTGCAGGGCTTTGCTGTAATGGCCAGTTGTACGAGGGTGGCTCCGGGGTCTTGCTGTCTTCAGGGCTGTCACCATCCCTTGCCCCGGAGCAGCCGGCATGTCTCCTCCGAACCACCCCCCTCTCCCACCGGATAAAAACTCCTTGGGATCTCCTATTTTTAGCGGTGCTGAGCACTCACACCGTCCCTGGCAGCTGGAGGCAGCTGCGTGCGGTTCACACATCCAAATCCAGGCTGGGGGGAGAGAGGAGAGGGACCGCGTGGACTCCGGGGTCCCGGCAGACCAGCCCTGCCCCTGCTGCCGTCACGATGCCAGCTGGGAGCATGACTTATTTATGACATTTTTCTAGCGGTAAAAGCCTGAGTGCAAATGCAAACCAAGCCCTTTCCTCGCCCCTGGGTATCTCCTGCCTTCTGGGAAGTGAGCACAAGCGATGCCAGCGCAGGCACTTTGCGGATGGTTCCAGCCTGGGCCAGCTGCTCGCGCCGGGGCAGCTCTGCCCACCGACCTGGTACCCTGCCCTGGGTCCCCACCACGGAGCGCAGGATCAGGCCAGCCTGATCTAGATTGAAAAGTACAGTTACAGTATGGCAAATACATCCCAGGGGATCGTTAAATCGCGTGCATTCTGGATTAGCCACTTATACAACTGTCATACTAATGGTATCTATTAGATAGCTGTTAATCTTGAATAAATGTTTTTAATGATCCACTGTTTAACATACAATAACTGACGTATTAAATCTCAGTTAAGCTGTGGAGGTCAAGTCATTATCTGGGGCTAATGGTGGCAGGGATGATGCGGAGATGTAACTCTCAATATCGGGATAAGGAAATAGATCCTTCAAGTGTTATACAGGGTCTGGAAAGGTTTTTCTGGTGGAGGGACCAGCCAGCGCCCTCGGACACTACGGGGGATGAAGCAGTGATGGGGTGGCTCTGGGATGTGGGCTGAGCCCTGGCCTGAGCATCCCCACGTGCCTAGGGGCAGAGGGAGCCCCACAAGCCCCCATCCCCATGGAGTCTCACCCCTGTTGCTCATGGGTTCCTAGGGATTTGCTCCATTTGCACCACCAAGGGGAGGAAACGGTAGGTGAGAAGTAGCCAGGCAGCTGGAGGGATGCCTTTGCAGGCATCTTGATTTCACTGCAGCTGACACAGGGATAGAAAATGGCAGAAATTGCTGTGTGAGATATACCTGATGCTTGAGCGAGGAGACCCCTTCAAGCACCAGGGTCCAACATCCACTCAAAGCTCCACTTTGCCGAAGGAAGCAATAGTTTCTCCAAGTCAGCCGTCCTTGGCTGGCAGGTCTCCTCACCTCACCCACGGCCACAAAGCCCAAAGCCCCCGGCCAGGTTTGATTTTCCCTCCCGGACCTCCCACACGTCACGGCCATCGCACCAGCCGGCACCGGCGAGGTGCACAACGTGGGACGGAAAACTTCACACACAGGGAACAGAGCACCAGGAGGTTCAATGCAGCCAGAGATCTTGGCGGAGCTCGGCTCTCCCATGTCCTGGGCTTTAATTTGCTCCTGTCGCTGATGGGAAACTCCTTCGCGCAGAGGCATGTACAGGGAAACCCCTCGGCGCTGTCGGTCAGGATTTCTGGCCTCGGTCCCCGTCTCAGACCCATGCTGGGACTATGGCAAAACAGTTCAGGCTTGCTCTTCCCAAGTGCTGTGTCCTTACAAACCCGGCATGCAAGGGAATGGCAAAGCAAGTGCTCGGTGTCTTTGGAAGCCAAATACATCCCCTCCCTCCCGCTGGTAAAAGGGGGCTGGGATGTTTCAGCAACGCTGCCGGGGAGCTCATATCTCCGAGCAAGCATCTTCAAAGCCCTGGGGTGGAAAAGCAACTGCTCTGGTTCAGAGCAAAGATCCCGACACAAACCTTGGCAGGGAGTTTACCACCACGTCAGAAAACAAACAAATAAATAAAGAAAGAAAAGACGCCGAATCTCCCCCTGTAACGTGGCAACCGCTCCCCCCGCATCCACGGCAGCCTCCCTCATCTGTATGCTCCATCACAGCCCCGCACCATCCGCCGGGTGAGCACCATGGCAACACCGTGGTCTTTAAACACAGGAGTTTGTGCTGCGATCGCAAACAGCATTAGGCAATTTAATTAAGCAGCTGGCAAAAGGAAAAACTTTGTCTGTTTGAGGCGTTTTATTAAATTCTAGCATATTATGCAGCTCTGCGTCTTTGCTGTCTGGTTCGAGGGATGGGAGGATGCTCCTGCCCCAGCCTTTCTGCAGCTTCGTCCCCGGCCAAAGCAAACAAACCAATGCACGGCGAGTGGGGCGGCGAGGCGTGGGGCAATGGGGAACCCCCACACGGGTCCCTGCATCCCACCTTGTGTGCTGTCTGCACCCACGCTCAGCGCCACGGCAGCAAAGCCGTGCTCCAGCCTCGAGCTGTGATTTTAGGTCGTTATCCCCTGAAAAGCGTTTACAGGAGAGAGGGAACAGACGCCTCCAAAACCAGCAGCACCAGGCTGCTGCTCTGCCGGCTTTTCTGGTGGTCCCTTTCCTCGGTTAAGCCTTGTTTTGTGCAGAGAGAGCCGGGGATGTTGTTTGTGAGCCTTCTCCTGCATCTCTCCTGGCAGGGAGGGCAATAGCAGTATTTCTGCCTGTCTAGGAGGAAGCCAGGAGATAAAAAGCTGCCGGGAGCATGCAGAGCAAACCGCTCGGCTGCCTGCACCTCGCTATCGCACCCTTCCACCAGGAGCCGGCGGGCAGGAGCGGTGCCCGCTTCTTATCTGGATGCTGCTTTCCCTCATTTCGGATGTTTTTTAATGAGGAGGCCTGGGAAATAAGCCTGTTGTTCTTCTTCTTTTGCTTTCAGGCTCTGGAAGGGTTGCAGTGGCTCTGCCTGCCTCCAAAACACTCCCACAGGTTCCCATGGCTTCCCAGAGAGGCTCCTGCCAGCTTCAGGCACAGCCTCCAGCCTGGAGCGTGCAGGATTTGGCCCTGCTCAGCCACAAACTGCCCATACGGCGCTGAGCACATCCCAGAGCTGCTTTTGGTCCCACACTAACTGCCTGGGGATAAGCACGGTCTCATCCGAGAGATCGAGAGCCTCGGCAGCCAGGGAGATGCTCAGGGAGGAGCTGGGATCCCTGCACAGCAGCTTCTCCAAAATGTGGCTCAGCGGCGTTCAGGCTTTCTGAAGGTTTATTCCTCCTGGAGATAATCACCAGGGCCCTTCCCTGCCCCTCGCCTCCCTCGTTCTCTTTGATTGCAAAAGCTGAGATGATGAGAGCTCGGCAGGGACCAGCACCAGGGCCGGGTGACCGTGCACAGCGGTGGGGATGGATGCCGAGACGGCAGCCGTCTCTCCCTGCGACACCCAGAGCCACGGCCAGGCTCCTTAGTGGGGCCAGGAGTTAAATCCATCTGCACTGCCCTGTCTGCTTCAAAAGGTGCTGAGATGTCGGCACGAGTTCTGAAGGCAACAGGTTTGCCCCCTGTGTGTGGCATGATCATGTCTATGGGAAGCCTTAAATCCATTATTTTTCAGCTGGGCAGCCCTGGGGCCATCTCATTTTATTCCCGAGAATCGCAGGGCCGGTCTCCAGGCCATGGGGTTAACTGGTGCATTTGTAAATGTCTTGCAAAAGCCAACTGAAAAGGCTGGCTGATCTCCGCTCCGGATTGCCTGAAGAAATAAGCGGCTGGGAAGATGGAGTCTCGGTCTCAGCTCGTAGCTGAATTGTCCTTTACTCTGTACAATTTGCATCGTTTAATAAAACCCGTGCTGCATTGCACTGCAGCTCGCTGCATTTTTGGAAGCATCTCTAATGACTGGCACCATCCCCGGGCTGCAGCAGAAGCTAAACTCCGGCTGCAGATCCCCCTCCCCAGCACCCTTGAGGTCTCCTTTCAAATATCAAAGTCAAGAACATCCCAGGCAGAAAGGGGATGAAGGAGGAGGGGAGAGGGGTCAGGCAGGGCTGGCACCGGTGAGCTCGGTGAAAACAGGAGGTTCTGTAGGCTTGGATCTGTAGGCATTTGCCTCATCCCCCTGCCACCGTCTTTTTCGCAGTCTGAAGAGCCCTGGCCCATTTTACTTTTCATATGGGGCTGTTTCACAGGGGCATCGCCGCTTCCCTGCCCAGACCCTTCCCGTCCGGGCAGGAGAGCCTGCAGGCACTGCTCGGATCGCAGGCGTACCGCTGGCTTTGGGCTGCTGCTTTATTTATTCCCCAGTAATCCCCTGCCTGCCATGTGCCCTTTCCGACTGTCGCTGCGCCGTGCCACTGTTTCCAGAGCTATCTCCAGGATCTTCTTCCTGAGTGGCAATAGCTAATTTAGAGCCCTTCAGCCTGTAAAAGCCAGCGCTGAGCCTCTGAGAGCCTAGCGCAGGGTTTCAAATGGCATTTACCTCCTTAATCACCCAGAGGCTTTAGAAAATGCTATCTGTGATCAGCAAAGCTCCTCGTCCCCGGCACGTGGGGAGCCACGTGGGGAGCCACGTGGAGCTGCGTGCCCCAACCCCAGCACCCACAGAGAGGTCCCAGTGTGCCAGGATGCCCCGAGCATCCCAATCCCATCCGAAACCCTTCCCCTTCCCTTCTCCCACCTTTGAGCTCCGCAGTGATCCCCAGCTCGCAAGCACCCCATCCTTGTCCCAGGACCTTCCTGGCAAGGCTCAGCTCCAACCTGCCCAGGTCGGAGGCAGAAAGCTCGGCAGCGGCGAGCACTGCCCGGCAGCAGGGAGCTGTGCCGCAGGCGCAGCCTGTCCCTGGCACGGCCATGCCATGGCTGAGAGATAAACAGCCCCGACCCAGTAATGAGCTCCCCCAGTTCTTCCTCCCCGCCGGGCTGTGGAGCGGCATGCTAAATAATTCAGGCGAGCTCCTGAACTGCCTGGAAAACACCTCCAGGTCTTTCCTAATGAGCTCACTATGGACCTGCCGTCCAAGGCTGGGGGAGCAGGGTGAGCCGATCCTTCCACCAACACACAGACACCGAGCAAGCACAGGCCACCACCGTGTCCCCAAATGCTGCGGCGTGGCTGGTTGGCAGGTCCCCAAATTCCTGGACCACGCACACAGCACCGTGAGCATCTCACGGCAGGATGGAGGAGGCTGGGCCATGTCCTGACTGGTGCAAAGCAAACCAGGAGCTACATTGGTGCACGTAGCAGGGCCACGACGCACAAGAGGCATTTCCAAAGCCAGGCAGATCCAAATGAGGCAGAAATGGTCAATGCAACCGAGAACAAAACCGGGCACAAGGTCCCCCATGGGGAGACGACCTCTGCTTGCTGGTGCTTTCAAAGCCAAATCCTTCCATCACGGCCCAAGCCCGGGTACCGGGCTGGGTGCTGGGGCATTGCAGGTGGAGCAGGGCACGGCCTCCCTCCAGCATCCCTACCACCCCCAAAGCCTCGCTCCGTAGGACAGTGGCACAGGTGGCCGGAGGGAACCACACCAGACCCCACAAGAACCAACAACTCCGGAGCAGTGCCAGAAAGCCTCACATCAAGCCCTGCACCGCTGCCATTTCCCTGTGTCCCCTCGTTTTCCCCCTCCAGCTGCCCCTTTCCCTTGTGCCAAGCCCCTCGGTGCCCTGGGCAGTGTCTGGCCATGTCCCCCAGCCCAGCGGGGTGGGCAGGATTGGGGCACAGCGGAGGCAGCCCCACCGCCCACTGAGGGATAGCGCAGTAATGTCACTCGTGCCGTTAGCAGGGACCTTGTCCTGCCATTGCCTGTCATTTTCTGGTTCTCGGTGACAGGCACTGCTGCTGTGACACGACTCCCCAGGGGTCTTGGGAGCACCGGGGACAGGAGGAGGAGGAGGAGGAGGAAGGAGGACCACGGTGGTGGGGGGAACATGGACCAACACATGCATCCTCTTGGGAGGGAGCGTGTCCAGGAGAGAGGATTTGGTCTCACTGAGGCTGGCTATAAATCCAAGGTTTAATGTTTGCTTGGTAACCTCCTGCAAGGGGGTTAAGTCCACGATAACAAAGCCTGCTGCCTGTCAGCGGCGTTTTGTGCTGCTGCTTTGGGGCTACGGGAGGGACAAAGGGTGAAAATGCACGTGGGGAGCAGGTGGTGGGAAAAAGAGGGAGATGGAGAGATCCCCCGTGGGCTGCAGCACCGCGACGGACTGCTCTCACTGCCCAAATTCCCACCCAGCTTTCATCTCAGGAGGAATTTCCCACAGCTGCTGAGCTCCTCTGCACTCTGGGGAAAGTCCCGATAGTCCGAAGGGGCTGTAGGAAAACCAGATTAATCCCTGAAGGCAGGAAAATCCAGGGGATCCCCAACTCTGGAGGCACCAGCCCCAGCCCTGCTCTAACAGACCATTCTGCCTGCTTTGCTCAGCAGGACCTCAGGGGTGGCTGCACCCACGGGTGACACCGTGGCTTGTCCCACTCGTGGTTTCTGGATGGAGGAGCACACCCGTGAGCTCAGCCCGAGCAAAGCCAGAAACTGAGCAAGACCGACACAGGCTTGCCTGGAGACTCCTGGCCTTGAAAGCAGAGCAGAAGTGAGTCCCAGGTGGCCTTGCCAATTCCAGCTAATAAAAAGGATATTTCACACATCAGGCACTTCGCAGACACGTTAATGAGAGCAAACAAAGGCTCCGCGATGCAGATTAGGGCATGTAGGAAAGCAGCTCCCAGGATGGGCTCCACTGGTTGCAGTCACTGGGCTTTGCCGTCGGGCTCCTGGGGGACACCCCTGGGAGCATCCCGGGGACCACGGCCAGACTCTGCCCTTCGGCAGCTCCAGGAGGCTGAAACGCTGCTTTCGAGGGTAGTACCGCTGGGCTCAGCCCTCCCTGACCCCCCCGGCAGCTCTGACAGGGTGCTGGGGAGGGGATCGGGCAGGCTGGAGCTCCCAAAATCATCCCCGGGGCTGCAGAAGGGATCAGCGTGGTGCTGCGGCCGCTCCCCCCGGAGCAAGAGGAATCAGGATGCAGCTGAACACCGCATAAGTACAAGGGAAGGGGAAGGGGTGAAGGGGGAGCCTAAATCACCACCCCTGCTCCCACCATCTATTTCGAGCGCAGAGGGAGGGCCAGTGGGCAATAGAGCTGCCCGGGATGCTCGCTGCCATCCGAGGGGATAAAGGGGATAACGCACATGGCTGTCCCACCCGTGGGAGCAGGCACAGCCACACGCCAGGTGGGATGCAGCAGCTCCCATCATTGTCCTGACGGAGCAAACGGCAGCACTCAAACCACTGTGTCCTGGCCCTCCCTGCAAGCCAGGTGGGGAGAAGGGGCTGTGCACCCCGGGGGGCTGCACCCACTCAGGACATGTGTCTCAGTGCTGTGAAATCCAGCATCAGCTCTCATCGGACCAGTACTACTAGGAGTGGACTACGATCCAGGATCCTGCAGTTGCTTCAACTCCAGTGACATTAGGAGGTTTAAACTATGCCAATGCCACATTAAAGCCTGATTTCTGCTACTTCCCATGTGGATTATCCAGAAATGGAGGTATCGCTAGAAGGGTTAATTCCCCCCCGCCCCTTTCCTAAAGGAGAGGTTTCATGCCATGCTGAATAAATAAAATAATGTGATATTACAAAAGACTGCAGCACAGTATATTAGATACCGCAGCACTGTTGCAGGGCATCTGTCAGCACCAATCACGATGACTGATGACTTATCAAGAATGGACCTGACATTTCCAAATGAGCTGTTTTGATAGAGTTGTCATTCAATGGAGATCTAAAATAAA
>NW_009620138.1:0-3976 GCF_000690535.1 Cariama cristata
TTTGTTGTGCTTTCCTTGCGAGCTCTTGGATGAGGAAATAGGACTTGTTCACATGGCCTAGTGTATTATTAAACAATTTGTGCATCCCCTGCATCTCGGGCATGACGGAAGTGCATGCATATCATCGTATCTGCCCATAAGGAGATGTAATACAGTATTTCTCGTTTACTTGAGTATCCATAAACATATGGTGTTAACTTTTCCCTGGGGCAGAGGTTTATCCTTTCCGCGATGTGTATCTCTTACAGCCACACGCAGGGCAGACTGTGTGGGTGACACACATAGTAATTAGTAAAGCAGCTTGTTTAGGAAAACTGTTAGGTGAAGCAGACCAAGACACCTTGTATTCCTGTTCAAGTAGTTCATTAAAGATTGATTTAATCTTAAATTTCTACACTGAAAGGGCAGAAGCATTGAAAAAGGCTGTAGGACTAAAATGAGTAGGAATTGAGTTGGTTTTGTTTTGTGGGTTTTCTGTAAGAGGTGTGAAAGTTCTTGAGCTTTCAGAAATTAAACAAGAAGAGGGGACTGGGTTGAAGTAAAAAAGATAGGCAAACTATGGAGAAAAATGAAGCGGGTCAGCGGAGTAGGAGAGAAATTTGAGAGGCTCTTTTTTTCTCCATCTTATCTTTCTGCCTTCCAAAAAAAAAAAAAAGAAAACCTTCAGAAAACTACTGGCAGTTCAGGCCAGTGCAGAGGACTCAGGAACACATGTGGCAGTGCCAAAATCTCTTCTCAGCCTAGCGTGCTACTGCTAGTCTTGGTCAAATGTTCATTCACATTTGCCAGCAGACAAGGAAAGGAAGTTGTGAGACAGAGATACCCCTGAAAGGGATACTGCAGGAAGATCTCCTCACTTTCCAAACCTTCTTTAGTCCAGGTGTCTTAGCCTGAGGAAGAAGTGCAGAAGATTCTCTTTTTCTCTGGAGTATGAGATGTTAGGAGAGATACAGTGCATCCTACCACACCTAGTAACGCTTAGTCCTCCCGGTGGCAATTACTTTACCTTGATAATGTCTACCTGGTTTGTGAAATTTCTTTTGCAGTGTTAATTTAGGGAGGAGTTGAATGAGGGATTAAGTCCTCTGCTTACACAGTAAAACCTAGAGACTGTGGCCTGGTTCCTTAGAGGGTTGTTCCTGTTTTTCGGCTGTGTCTTTGCTATAGTATGTCTCAATGGTGGTATCCTGAAGTGAAAGCACATTGTGAGAGCAACATCCAGGCCGGTTTCTAGTATGTTTATTTTAAAATATCATATTTTTTAAGAAATGCTTTTTTCTTTCCTCTTGCCACTTTGAACATGTCATAAAAGTTCAGATTTGTCTTAATAAAATCCCATTGTGCATATACCCTGATTCAGACTTTGGGGATGATCGTGTCAAATGTCTTCCTTGACACGCATTTGGCAATGAGACTTGATGACTCAGGACTTGAATTATATACTTGTGCAGCTCTTTTGTTTTAGCTTCTCTTCATTTCTTTTCTCTTTACTTTTGCTGTAGATCTGGAGTGTGAGGAAGTGCGTTTGTGACACTGACACTTGTAACGTTGACACATATTCCTGTTAGTGAATGCTCCTATAAATTAACCTTTGCATCATGATGTTGGTAAAATATTCATTATGCTGACAGTCTGTGGGAAATGTATGACTATAGAAATGAGGCAAAGCTCCTAGAGGAAGGTAAAGTCCTGACTCAGTGGTAGGGAGGTGGTTTTTTATGCAGGCGAGATAAAGAAGGACTTCTGCCCACAAGTTTGGTTTTGTTTTTTATTTCTTAGTTATACTTGCTGTTATTTTTTCCTTACAGATCTTGTCCCACTGCAGACGCAAAAAATATTCCCAGGTATCTGTGAAAGCCTGGAGCCTGTTAATCATATGATGTTTTTAATTACACTGGAGTGCCCTTCAGTAACAGATATGCTTGTTACTCTGCAGGTCTGAGGAAGGATCTGCAACTTCTGCTTAAGCCAAGGTGGGGGGAGAAAAAAGTGATTTTAGATGTACTTCATCAGGTCTTTCTGGAAAATTAGGGACAGTTGTGGAATGAGGTGGTTTAATCTTAATACAGTGAAACTGGGAGATTTATAGAAAGATGAACTCTTACTTTGAGTGCATGCTTTATAAATCTTACTATTTTGAAGATTGTCCTTCCTTTTCAGAGCTGTAATGGAGAGTCAGCAAACTTGAATGTTCCATAAAGGAGGAGTCTGCCTCTGGGTTTGTGAAGTAAAACGTACCTGAGAAATACTTGTTAATAACATAGGAGTCTGTGTAATTGAAAATTGATGTTGGTTTAAGAATCGGTCTGTCTTAACTAGTGTGTAGAAGGTAGCTTGGTATGACTTAAGCCAATGAGCAGATACCTATTCAGAAAAGTGTAATATAACTATTTAAGTGATGATAATTCCTTGCTGGGAAGGTGTGGCAGTAGGTTGACCTTGGGAATAATTGCTGCAGTTAAGATTTCTGTAGAATCATAAAATAATTTAGATTAAAAGGGACTTCTGGAGGTCACCTTGTCCAATCCTTTCCTCAAAGCAAGGCCAACGTTTTAGTCAAGTCAGGTTGCTCACGGTCTTGTGCTGTTCAGTTTTGAATATCCCCAAGAATGGAAATCGTACTGTCTGGGCAGCCTTTTTTTTTTTTCGTGCCTAACTGCTATTGCTATGCATATTTTTTTTCTCTGTGGCATACAGTGCAAAACTTGCACATCTGAAAACCTACTCTGGCGCCAAAAATACAAAATGCCACAGAGGTTTTAAGTGTGAGTTTTCCTTGATGGACGCCTAAAAGAAATAGCATGTCATCTTGATTTTTTTCCTGACTGACCACAGGATTGATCATTCACTTCATATTCCACCTGCAAGGTAGTAACTGGTCAAAGCAATTGGACCGTGGCTGTTCCGTGGACTCCTGAGGGTGAGCTGGCCACGGCCAACCCAGGTGAAAACACCTTGCATGGCTAGTCGGAAGCCCTGTGGAAGGACAGTTGTCATTTGCAGTCCCGTTATATGAAGCCATTACTTGTGGAGTTAGAGAAGCTACGTTATGGCATTGGGTTAGGCTTCCTTGAAAGTAATGACATCCATTGCTGCCATCCTTTTTCCTTCCTGTTTCTGTGACTGGGACTGCCTCTGTTGCTTCTGTTCTTGTGACTTCTCGGTTTGCTTGTGTCCATGTCTGTCTGCTTCTGTGCACCTAGAAATGTTTGCAGGTTGGTCTGGTTTGCTCTTTGGTCACTCGCATGCTTGACTTCACTTGAGTCCTGTGCTGTATCTGTAGCCTGTGGGTTACTCTTGATTTCCCCCCCCACCGCCTGATTTCTGGAAACATCTGTATTTTTTCTCTAAGCCTGCTAGTGAAGGAAGCCTACTACTCAGGAATAGTTTCATGCGAAGTTTTGTGGGTTTTGGTTGGTTTGTTTGGGTTTTTTTTTGTTTGTTTGGCTGAGGAAATGCTGTTAGGTCTCAAAGTGAATTATTGTGCATTTTTTTTTTTTTTCTGAGGAAATGCTGTTTCTTCTTTTCTTGATGCTTCAGGTTTTGAATTCTAGAATAATGCCAAAACTTTGTATGGATCACTGTGAGCTTTCTTAACCATTCCTTCTCTTCTTTACTTCTTCTTAAAACAAAAGAAGACTATCCTGAATAGTAAATTAATTGAATGTGCAGATATTTAGATTTTTCAGGTTTCCTCTCTTATGTGAGGAAACTGACCCAAACTGAGTATCTTCAGGCCAGGATATTTTTATAGAGCTGTAAGCACTGTGTCCCAGAAAATGAAATAAAAATATTTGGCATCCTGTAATTGCACATGTGTACTTCTTTGCTGTTGTTGTGGTATATCCTGTAGGAAAGAAGACTATAAAGATGTACACTTTCATGGGGGTCTAGCCAAATGTTTCGTAACATCAAAACATGATTTCTGGCTGGTGGTCTAGATTATAGAGGAAGCAGTGAGCCTTTTGAGCCAAGC
>NW_009620138.1:3995-12751 GCF_000690535.1 Cariama cristata
TTTAATTTTTTTTTTTTTAAAGCTATGACTGTTGAAATGAACAGGACGTATGAAGAAATGGGGCAGGACAGTGAAACCTGGGGCCACAGTGTCTATTACTTGTTTAGCATTTTCTGAGAGCAGGGGAGTTCCTTTAGGATTAGTCATGAGCTGATCTGTAAATTCTCAAGGGGAAAACCCCACAACCTGTGTCTGTTCTTAAAGGCAGTCATAGCTGTTTGTTACTGAAGTACTAACAATGCAGTCCCAAGAATGATTGCTGTGGGAACACTTACAGTTGTGATTCTCCTGAATTTTAATCTTTTAAACACAAGGAGAAATGGTAACAAATGTAGTGGTTGGAAAAAGCGTTTTCAGCTTGATGGCAATCCTGAGTCTGCTAAATGGAATACATATGTAGTTTGTTGTCTTCAATTCAGTTGTCTCTGAAACAATCTCTGCTTCGAAGCAAAATAGATGTAATGATGCAAATGTTGGGTCCTTTTCAAAATCGGTTTTGAGAAACAGGTTCTTTGCTCTCTCTCCCTCTCAAGAATTAATTAAAGAAATAATAAAAATTGATCCTTGAAACCCTTCTCTCTTGCCCACCAACAGGAGAGAAAACAGTTCGCGCGTTCAGGTAACACATGCGTTTTCCTTAGAATCCTGTGCCCATTTTAACTCAAAGGTACAGCAAAACCTAATACTTTTTGAAGATGTATATATTAATTTTAGTTGCAAAATCAGGCTTGGTTTCAGATTGTCTGTGCTATAAAATTCACAAAGTGTTAGATCAGCTTTTGGAATACATGGTACAGACAGGACTGAGTGAGATACTGAGGTCTTGGGTCTTTCAGACTGAGTTACTCCTTATGTCTTCCTCACTCTCCCAAAGGAAACAAGCCACTTTATTTTTCCCAAAGACAAAAGAAACAACTCAAAACTCTGTGTCTTTTAGGAACTGTGTCGCTTGAACTTCCCTTTTTTCTGAGCTATGTGACACCAAGGCGCATTCTGGAAATAAGGCATTTTGTTTATAGTGCTACAAGGGCTCTAGCGTCTGTGTTCACAGGGGACTCCTATCAGTGATCTATTATTTTATTTCTGAGTAATGAGAATCACCCTGGGGGAACAAATTCTGATCCTTACAAGCCAAGGACATCAAGATTTAATTTTTCATTTTAGATGTGCATACCCTGTGCGCTGTCTGCAATTACCATTTGGACTAATAAAAGATATTACTTCACCTGTGACGTTTCTTTAAGCAAAGTGAGTGGAGATCTTCAAAAGCTTTTTGGATAGGTTTTGCAGTTGGTGACAAGTCAAGGTCCTTGTGATTTAGGCAGAGGAGGGAAACAGATATCTTGTTTTAATCTAGCTCGCTCTTTGGAACTCTTTCAGGTTTATTGCCAAGCCATGTGCCATAAACCTTGGCATTCAAGACAGTGGACCTCACAGAGCCCAGCCCAATGCAATTTTAGAGAAAGTGTTTACATCCATCACTAAGGTGAGTCATGTTTCAAATTCTGCTAGAAATGGAGGCCTATAAGTGAGGGTTGGGAGGGGGAGCTTTTTGTTTCCACTTTTCTAGTTTGAGAGAAACGCATTTCACAGTATGCATGTGCAGTGAGTGTGCTCTTTCTTATTTTACTTTGCTTCTGGCATGTCCTTCTTGTAGCAAAGTAAATTGTCTTTATGGCTGACCTATGCTTTTGTGCACAGAAGAATCTTTTTTTGAATTAAAAAAATGTTCTCTTTTTAGAAAGGTACGAGGCTTCTTCCTTTAGTTCCCTGCCAAATTGTAACTCCCGCAACAGGTGGTAATTCTTGATTTAACAAGAAATTTCCCAGTATCCTTCACTTTCTATTGCCAAAGTGCTACTCTTATCCTTGAGATCTGTTCTTTTGCTGGTTTTATTGGCCAGCTGTGTGAATGCCTTCCTCTTATTTTTGCCATCTACTGTGGAGTTGGGCAACAGCTGTCACAGTGGAAGTTGGTTATTTCAGGAAAGCATTCAGTTAATGGAAGTGTGCCCTGATAAAGGGTAGGACATTTAATGTTGACAGTAGGTGTTTCTTTTGATTGTTTCATGGCCTTTCTTTCACTTAAGCTGACAGTGCTCCCTCAGTTCTGGATTACAGAATTCCACACCGTCTGTACTCTATTGAATGTTGACAGTGAAATCCACGCAGACAGCATGATAGATTTTCATTAAAGATAATGAAATGGAAGGTTTTATGTTCTGATTTGGTGATGCTGAACTTCATTCTGAGTGGAGCAGATAAAGTGCTCAATGAAGGGAAATTCTATAAAAACCTTACTAAAACTCGCCTCATGGGAACGTTAAAGTTTTGAGGTATTTGGAATGACGTGTGAACTGAAAAATCCCTATGATTTGATGTTGTTTGTGGGAAGGACTTTTATGTAGGGGATGTCCTTGAAATTAATGTTTAGGAAACCCATGAGGAGACATGCTGTGCAAAATTTATCTAGCTTATGAAAACAAAGCTGTGTTTAACTGTACCCGTATGATTGTGTCTGCTGTTGGATTTGGAGAATCAGAATGTAGGGTGGCACTGATGCAGGGGAAAGATTTCGTTGCTGTTCTGAAATCGGAGCTCTGTAAAGTCTCCTTTGAGACAGGTTCCCTTCCAATGCAGAAGTGTCAGGTAGCCTGAACCATTAAAGCCTAGTAAAGTGCAGAGAGATCTGGCTGTGATGGAATTACAGGAAAGTCATAGTCTCAATACTGAAAATCAAATGACAGATGGTTTTGCTTTTCAGTTGAGCAATCTGGTGACTCTTTATTAAGTCAGCATTCTGCATAGTTTTTTGGGTTTGTATGTAACTCAAGTAGTAAAATGTGTTTATCGTCTTTCAGTTGTAAGAGCTCCCTGGCAGAGCTTGTTAAAAGGACACTGGTCTGAAACTAACGTGGCTTATCTCACCACTGGGCCATTTTAGAGGTAGTTATCAGGTTTTGTTCACTTTGTCTCTTATAAATCCATTTATGTCATTATTCAAACAAATAAACTGCCAGTAGAGAGTTTGCAGTCGGAGAACAGTGATACATTTTTTTATCATACAATTATTTCAGTTTTCAAATTTAATTTTATTTATAAACTTTGATAATGGAAATAACGCCATCTCTACAGTGCCCTTTTGGAATATACAAATACCTAGTGTGTTAAACCAACTGTTACTTTAAAATTTCTCTGACCTTGGAGTGAATAGCAACCCTTAAATGTATTCAGCTTTGATCTTCCTGAGTTCTGGACTGTTTGAATTGATGTGCAAGTTTTAACAGGTAGGACAGGACATTTTAAAAGCTCCTCCCCCCAAATTAAGAAACAAAACATAATGTGCTGTCAAATGATGAAATAGATGAGGAAATGTTAAACCAAAAGTATTCTGAATAATTAAGTAATTAGTGGCTTATGAAGGTTAAACTTGAATGAACATTCGTGGCAATAGGTTCTGGCTTCTAGTCTGTATGTGGTGCCTTCCTAGTGTGTGTTTTTTGTTACCAGGGCATCATTTCTATCATAGTACAGAGGGGATCTCTGACTGAAAGGAGGTTGAGAAGTAGGAGAAATGACACTTGTTTCGTTTTCCTTCAGTCTCCAGATGGAAAAAGGTTAGAAGGCTTGTCAAAGCAGCTAGACTGGGATGTTCGAAAGATCCAGCGCTGGTTTCGTCATCGGAGGAACCAGGACAAACCCACCACCCTCACTAAATTTTGTGAGAGCATGTATGTTTGTGCAGAGGCCAAGATGTGGCTTCATCTTAAAGGTCCAGCTGTATATTCTCTTTTCTAACTGAAACGGTGGTCAGCTGCTAATTTAATCTAGTGTCTTGGGGTTGGCTGGTGGAAGGTAAATTCTTACATAAGCAAATGAGGGAAGTTAGGAGGGCTTTTCAGAATTCAGTATTCTAAAATATTTTGTATATGTGCATGAGAGACCAGAACACATGTACAGGAGTTATTCCTGTCAATGATGAGCAGCCTTAGATAGTGGACCAGGTCCTTAATGCAAGCATAGCATTTCAGTGCGCATGTGTGTGCATGTATGCATATGCATAGCCACAACTTGAGTAATTATACTGAAGCCAAGTCTGCTGTCTGCACAGTTATGTTGCAGACCAGCATTTGTTCCCTGACAGAATGACCTTATGGCTTACACAATGATGTACATACTTTTATACAGACACTTCTTGGATTCCTGTTCTTTTCATTTCAGTTCATTCTTTTGTTCTTTGTTTCTTTCTGAATGCTTGCAGTTACCTCTGTTAGTGTAGTAACATCTGAATAATTTTTCCTGACTTGTTATTTCTTCTGTGCTGGTTTCTTTCCTTTCCAGTAACTTTCTTCATATTAATTCTTCCCCCCAGTATGGTTTTGTCTACTTAAAGCCACAAGGTAAGAGGGACAAATACATATATTAGGATACCTTCTGGATAACAATGACTTACCCTGTTGTTATCTTATTGTATATTAAAGCATATGAATGATGCATGTTCACTCTGAACTTTATTTCAAACTTGGCTCTTGATGCAAACTCATGTGCAGTGTGAAAACTCTTAAATAGGTTCATCCTTACATGAAGTGTTTACAAGTGAAGAATTACCATTTGGTGGGTGAAAGCTTTTCAAGTGTCAGAATTGGTTTTTTTCACAATTGTTCCAGTTTTTGTTACAAATGTTAACCAGAAGCTATTTCTAGTTCATGAGTTTAATTTTTGCTTCTTTTTCCAGGTGGAGATTTACATTTTATTTAAGTATATTTTTTTATGGAATCAGGTTTCTCTGGACGGTGAGTTGGTCTGTCATCCCCCCCTCCTTGTTGTTCTGTGTGACAGGCAGCTGGGTTATGGTTGTCCTCCTGAGATTTAGCCTGTTTGGCTACCTGTGTCACTTCTTTAGTGCTTGCAACTAGCTTAAAACAAGGGGAGTTTAGTGATGATAGTCATGTTTATGTTCCCTTATTTGAGATCCTGGGGTTTCTGTTTAAGGACCTTCTTTACAGTATAGGAAAACTCCTGTACAGATCTGTCATTATGGAAATATTAGAAACTTATTTGTCCTGTTACCCCAGAATGGGACAGAACTGTTCTGTTTGGTTTTTTTACGAGGAAGAGCTGCTTTTTTTTTTTCTTCTCTTCCTCTTGAAGGGATACAGATTTATCTCTTTGGGTCTTTATTATTATTATTAGAGCTGTAGGATTATTCTTTGAATTTCCATTGCAGTATAACTTGCCTTTGACTGCAGAAAGAATATTTTAAGTCACTAGGATGTTTTACAGTAAATTTAACTTGAATGGTAGAATCAAGATAAAATTCTAGTGAAACAGTACTGTAGTGGTCAACTGCCTTAGATGACAGGGAAGAAAAAACCCAGTAGAATAATAACTTATCTTTTAACCTTTAGGCACCCTGGTTTTGGGACACACGACAGTGCTGGTACAACTACCCTTTTCAGGTAGGAGATAAACATTTACTGGGTTCCAACTTCTTGCAAAATTTCAGGTTTTATTTTTTGTTAATGATAGCAGATTGAAACTCAGTAGACTTGAGTCCTTCTCATTATTCTGCGGGGTGGATGCTCCACAGGCTGCAACCTGGTAAGCTTTCTAGTGAGTGAATGGCTATCCCTTTTGGAAGGCACAAAGATGGCATTTACTCTTTACGTCTCCAGATCCTGGTTAGGTTTGTCAATAGCGGTGTTTCCTCAGATAGATCTGACTCAGTTCATATTCATTTTATGTTTACTTGCTGCTGAGATTATTAATAGTGAAAAAAAATGCATAAAATTATACTGGTAACTTATTTACCGGATTGTTTTCATTATGCAGCAAGTATGATTGTATAGAGGACAACCAGTCTGTTTCAGTGCCTGGTTTTCCTAATCCAAGAGGCTGCAGTATGAGTTGTAAATACAGTCAAGAGAATCTTACTCCTTTTGAATAAAGCTCAAACACAAAAATAGGTTTGTGTGAGTAAGCCTAGAGTAAGACGTCTGTTGCTTAAGCTTGTTTTTACTAAACCTTAATTCTGGATCGTTTAACTTATGCCTCAGCATTCTGGAGGAACACAGAGGGATGGGAAGGAAGGAAGAAGTGGATTTTAATGTAAATTTTAAAGTACTTTGTCTTCTAACTGTGCTATCTTTGTTTGTTTTCCAGCCTCTAACATCCAGGCTTTATTATTACTATATCTTGGAGCTGGCCTTCTATTGGTCTCTCATGTTTTCTCAGTTTACAGACATTAAACGGAAGGTGAGATTAACCAGAATTGCACTAACCACTTTGCTAAATAGATAGGACTAACAAAAAATGTGAGTGTGCCTGACCAGTAATGCTAAAACATAGTAGTTGAATTTTCTTCCTCATTCACATCTTTGTGTAGCCTACCTCCTTTTGTAATCGCTACCCGGTCCTGGGGAAAAGGGAGGATCAAGCCTGATATGCAACCTGGTATATCCTTGAGAGTCCCTTTCACCTTCCAGGGGAAAGAACAGAAGAATCACTCAATACCTCCCAATAAAATGTTATCAAATCATTGCGTAAAAATAGATTTAAATAGAGGGCTTGCAAGAAAATATGAAAATGAGATGCTCAAAGCAGTACCTTGCTGAGCTGGGTGAGAAAATTGCAAACACTAAAGCAATAATAAATGTTTTTTTGAAAGTAATTTTTCATCTGTGTGTGTAGCAGAATGATGACTGGTCGCGATTGCCGGAATTAATTCTGTTGCGCTACGTGCTAGGATTTGGCTTATTGTTGCTGTTGGAAAGCAGTTCATAGTAAATCATGGTTTACTGCTTCTGTTATAGAAACAGCAAAGTAGCAAATTTTGCCAATTCTTGTATTGACTGTTCAAAAAGAAAAGTTTGCCTGGGACTTTATTTCTGTACCGAGATATTAGCAGGTGAGGCACTATGGAATATCTTGGAGCTGCAGAAAGGGAGTGATTAACAGCATCTGTGATACTGTTTATAATGTTTAATTTTGTACTCTGACTTTAACAAAATGGATTACATTCCCCACCGCAAGCGTGGTACGGTACTTGACATGGAAGTGTTGTACCCAGGGGCTAAACTGGAAAACAGCCCTGAATGTATGTGCATTGTAAACATTTTTTTAATGAAGTGGCCTAGTTCTTGCTGTTAGGTTATCTTGTGTTCTATGCTTGCTGTGCTCTAGCAGGCTTTTGCACACTGACAAAAGTAATAGCAGCGTACTTAAAATTTGTGCCAAGAGCTGAAAGGACTAGCAATATGACTGTAAAACCAAAAGGGGCCAAAAAGAAGGGCCATATGTTGTCCTGTCAATCTTTTCAGTGGGGTCTGCAGGCATACTTATCTTTACCTTGCATGTGTGTGGCAAAGAGACTGCGCTGTGCCTGTGTATGCAGAGTTCTGACTTCACAGGAGCACAAATGCTGGGAGAGACCTTTCTCGAATCTTTACTGATGATGGTTGATGTTGTGTAGTGAGCTGTGCTTTATATAAAAAGTGGAGTCAGAGTCTGAACTGAAGTAATCCTATGACCCCAGTTCGTCGGTTTTGTGGCTCTGTTCCAAACCTTTGTATTTGTTTGACAGCCAAAGAGTCTTCATTCATTTTTTTTTTTTCTCCTGTTTCCAGGACTTTCTGATCATGTTCGTCCATCATTTGGCTACAATTGGACTCATCACATTCTCTTATATGAATAATATGGTGCGGGTTGGAACCCTGGTGCTGTGCCTCCATGATGCATCAGATTTCCTTTTAGAGGTGAGTTTCCTTTCAAATCTTTGCATACCTAATGCTAGTGTGGTCTCAGGGGAGCAAGCTGACTTTCCCATTCTTGATAAACTGCATTAAATATGCCATAAAACTTATGCTGCTGATCCCGCCTTGTCAGCTTTTCTTCATAACTGCTTTAGAGCTGAGAATAATCCCTAAATGTTCCAAACTCCTTACAAATGTGATGGCTTGAGGGTTTTTGAAGCTCTACAGCCTGGTAATTAAATGACTGCACAAAGGGAATAATATTGTCATGTTTCTTGTCTCTTTTAGGCTGCAAAGCTAGCCAATTATGCCAAGTACCAACGTCTATGTGATGCTTTCTTCATGCTCTTTGGTGTCGTATTCATTGTTACACGGTTGGGCATTTATCCTTTCTGGTAAGCACCTTGAGCTGTAAGGTCTTGTTTGTTCTTCCAGTCCTTTAAGCAAAGCCTTTGTATTTAGACTTCTTGCAAGCACTGCAGCCTGTCCCTTAAGGCAGTCTGAGGTTGCGGACAACCTGAGTCCTGTTTGGAGCAGTACGTTCGACTAGGCATATGAAGAAACCTCTCAGCAGTCAGCTGAGGGAGTGTGAAAAGTGACTAGAATCCTAATGCACAGCTGGCCCCTCTCCTCACTGCAAAGTGATGACAGTGCTTATTAGCTGGAGCCAAGTCAGCCAGTATCTGCTCTGAAAGACTTGAAGGGTTGTTTGCTTCTCTTAAGAAATTTTGGAAATAGTTACAAATGAGGCATGGTCTCTTGAGGTAAATTTGATTTTTGAGTATCTGGCTTAGTCATCACTGCAGTTTCTTATGACACTTGTGTCCTATTCTTGTGTCGTGACTGTTCAGAGCTTGAAATAGGTCTTGGGTTTCTTGGGAGGTAAAACCCTGAGTAAATGCTTATAGCTAATCGTCCTATAATGAGATTCCCTCTCACATCAGTGGGTCAGGCTTGGTGAGGTTCTTCTGTTGATGAGCTGTTACCCACTTCTTGTTTCTGTTG
>NW_009620138.1:12782-18638 GCF_000690535.1 Cariama cristata
TGTGGTGAAAATTTGGTTACATCTGATTATTACTCAGTTTATTTTGGGTTTACTGCATATATTTATTTCCTAGGCAATGGAGAGCTTGCATTCCCATTCTTTTTGGGTGCCTTGATGGTAGGCAAAAACAATACTTTGGTATCAGGTTTGAAGTTAATGGTCTTGCTTGTTTTCTAGTAAATGCATCAAAGGGGTCTGGATAAGGAAGAGCTTTAATCCTTATGTCTTCATAGGCTCCTTCCAGTGACAGATGAGATAGTTGTCATTGGTTTTATAGCTGTTGTCTGTCATGAGGTGATGCGCTTGCATCATGCTATTGCTCAGCAGTCCTGCAAATCTTTACTATATTTTCCACTGGCTGTAATGTTGTAGAGAAATCTGGCAAGCTTGGAGCGGTATTGCAGACCTTATGCTATTTCACTTCACATATATTCCCTTCCCTAATTGGTAGTATAAAACATCAACAGATCTCTGGAATTGTATTTATTTATCCATAAACTGGCTAGGAGTTAGATGTTTCTGTTTCTGTAGCTGCATTTTGGGGGACTTGGGTTATTCTTTGAAAGGCCTGTTTTTCTCTTCTTGCGAAATGTTAAAAGCTATGTGAAAATAATGACGTCTTTAAAGGTCTCTCCATACCCCTCTACTTCATAAAATCTAAAGTGTTTATTAAATGACTTAAGTACTGGCAATAACTCCCAGCGACAAGAACAGCAAAACACTAACGAAAGAAAGCACAAAGCTTTGTCCATAAAGCAGTTTCCAGTCCTCCAGCTTGGCAGGAGGAATCTATAAAAATCTGAGGGGAAAGAATAGCGCACAGGGAGGGAGGCCTGCTGGGAACAAAATTCCTTCCTGATCTTTAAATATGGGTGAAAACTGCCCAAGTATGAATGTGTTAACAGTTGTTTTGATGACCAGTGCAGCTTGACATCACTTCCTGTAAAGTTGTTATAAATGCTCATGCTTTTGAGAAGGAAATTGGCAGCAGATCCGTATGTGTAACCAAATTGCAGAATGTTCACATCTTTTTCTGTTTGTTGCTCAGTTCAAGTGTTTCTAATTAGCTTTAGCCTGTCTCCTAACTCTGGCAAGAGACTAGCTGCATCGCTGCTGTGACAGGAGCAGAGCTACAGATGTTTAAATGAGATATAAACTGTTGTGCATCTGGCCAATCATCTTCATTTAGAGCTGGAAGTCATGTTACCAGCACAGCCGATCTGTAATGTGTTTCTGGATCTCTTTTAGGATTTTGAATACAACCCTGTTTGAAAGCTGGGAGTTGATTGGTCCTTATCCTTCATGGTGGCTATTCAATGGGCTTTTGATAACCTTGCAGATCTTGCATATCATCTGGTCTTATCTCATCATTCGCACTGCCTACAAGGCCCTCGTGCGGGGAAAGGTAAGATTGCTGGTGGCTGTTTTGGGTCCTCTTTCCTACAAGTCCTATTAAGTCATGAGAAAGTGGGCCCTTCAGCGAGGGATGGTACTAGTTATCGAGGGACTTGCATCGGGAGTGCTTTGTAGAATGGTAGGTTTGTTGTGTTGTTTTTTTTTTTTTTCCCTTGGTTGCTCTGCAGCCTTGAGTTGCCAGGTATGTACAAGGGCAGGGATGCTTTCCTCTCTGTTCTGGTTGTGCAGGGAAATAACACCATTTTCCCAGTACATTCAGATGTTGTAATAACAGTGATGATGACAGACTTGTTAGATACTTTGGAGTTTAAGGTGGTAGTAGGCTCCATTTTGAACAATCTCATACAATGTTTTCCAACTTCAGATGGTTCTTGGCATGTGATGAGCGTTATGCATCTTGTTAGCACTAACACAGGCTTCTGGCTGCCAGTGCAGGTCAGGCATCGAGCTGCAGCATGCAGAGGAGAAAGGGTTATCAGAAATGCAGTGGAGTTTGCTGGTTGTCACTGGGCTAATGGGGTGCAGTCTAGCTTCAGTCCTGAGTATTCTAATTTTAATTTGTTTTGGGAGTCTTAGGGAGAGGGAGGGTGAAACTACAGCAGCTGGTTAGCAATGGATACTGCCCTAAGAGTAAACAATGATGACTTTTGGCTGCAACCTCAGTTGCCAAGCAAAAAGGTATAGTTCAACTGAAGCAGTTTGAGACAGGGCAAGCTAGTCTAGGAACTAATTTGACACCCAGCCTACCCATCAAGAGAAGCCACTTCCTTTGCAGCTACCAGAGAGCAACAGCCGATTTCATAGCACAAATGCTTTTTTAAAATCAGATATTTGGTATCCTGATCTGAATTTCTCATGGCTCTACTTTATTTTGTGTTTGACTTCTTAGCTGCCCCTACATGTGGAATGTAACCTTGAAAAATATTTATATCATAGTTGTCTGTGGCAGTGATTGTCAGGGGAAAGCATGTTTCAGAGTATGCACGTGATCTTTTCATCTGTTCCCCACAGCTGCTACTATGTCTTATTTTCTGTCGGTGCAGCTGTTTCTGAATCCTGACGTCTACATCTTTTGCCTTTCCTTCATTCTCTCCTGTCCAGGTGACCTAGCCAGAGAAAGGACTCTAAGCTCTGTCTTCTTCATTCTTTTCTCCTTTTCTCTGTGCCAGATTGGAGCTGGACAGTTTCATCTTTTGCCTGTAAGTGTGGTCTGTGCTTCTGTTTATTCACTGAAACACATCTGTGTCTGTTTCAAGGCTAAGACAAAAGCAAAGCTATGGTCTTGGGGCTTTCGATGGCTGGTGCTTTCTTGTAAAATGTTTCTCTCCCTGGTTGTTAGTGCTGGTTCTGACAGTATGCTAAAATGCAGGTTTTTCCAAAGGTCAAAGCAGTGTCCTGGGGTTTGTTCTTATCTGCTGTCAGCTGGCTGCATGACCTTCACCTTTGTGCTTTTATACGCCCACAGAGACTCTGATATCTGTCTTTAGTGCTCATTAACACTGTGCTGAGTGGAAGAGGACAGGAGAAATGCAGTGCTTTTTGTGAGGAGGAGTAGAACAGTCAGTTGTCCCCCAAATAATGGGAAAAATTTCAAGGGATTTCTGCTTCCTTCCAGTGACCCTTTGAACTTCCAACATAGCAGGAGAGTGGGGAAAGATATCAAAAGTTCTGGCAACAGATAGAAGCCAGTACATCCAACAGGCCTGACAAAACCAATCCTGGAGATCATTAACTTTACCTGGCTTTCTGCCAGATCTTCTCTCGAGTTCAAAAACTTCCTGCCTGGTGCGTTCAAAAGCCTTAACCCTGACTCAAAGCAAGCAGAGGAGAATGAAATGCTGAAGTCCTTGGAAAGGTGCTAGCCACAAAGCGCTTGCACGTGAAGTAAATGAGGGCTGTTGGTTGCAGAGGCAGAAGCGTGGAGCGCCTGCCTTGGGGTATGCAAAGCACGGGCTGTTCACGCAGTCACTGCTCGGCACTGTTGAGTTTATGGCTCTGGCACCCCGCCACCAACCAAGGTGCTTGTTGGCAGTTAGGGCCGGGCCTGTGATCTCATCCCTTCACCTTCTGGTGGGGTTGGCTCTGCGGTGCTGGTACAGGGCCCTCCCGCGGCACTCCGAGCAGCAAAGCGTGCCTGGGTCTGCGTCGAAAGGCTCAAAATCCCACATACAAACCAAATTCAGATGGATTTGCAGTCAGTCTTTCGACTAAAGGCATAACTCTGTAAAGCAGATCTACATCTTCGGGCTGAGATGCTCCTGCTGTTCCTGAGTGGGCATTTGCTGGGTTCGATAGTTGTCTTTGTTCTACAGCCCACTGTCCAAACGGGCTTTTGCTCGTAAATGAGTTCTCAATGTATGAACTACAAGCTGTGGAAATGGGAGGGACTTTCTGCAAACAGTAATGTGATAAATATAGCTGGTTAATTTTTAAAATATCAAAGCTGCTCCCTGTAGGACTAAATGTTCTCTCTAAAACTGAGATATGCATGGGTTTTGGTCATCATACCCACTGATGATTATGGTATGAGAAGTTTTTTGATTCAAAACAAATGTGTTGTTTAGAAAAGTGGCCTTTCCAAAGCCAATCTAGAATGCAATTCTTGGAAGACAAGAACAACCAAAGATCTACAGTGTCCTCTGATCTGGTGAGAGCAGGGGAAAAAAAAAAAGTGTAGTGCTTTCACAGGTGTACAGAATATTTGGAAAATGGAACTCGTATTTCCAAACTGTCATTTTCAATGTCTGTGTGTTGCATTCTGTATGTGATGACAGGTTTCTCCTTGTGAGTTTGAAGTAATTCAGGATCAAATGTAGAAGGTAAATGTAACTGACTGAAGCTGGTAAATCACATGGACACAACCTTCTAACTACCATTCTCTGTGAATTTTTTTAACTTCCTTTCTCCCCTTTCCACTACCAAATTTCATTTGAAATGTTTAGGTATCAAAAGATGACCGCAGTGATGTAGAGAGCAGCTCTGAAGAGGAGGATGTGACTTCCAACAACACAAAAGGAGTTTTCAGCACTTCGAGTAACGGCTCCAACCGCATCAATGGCCACGTGGCTAGTGGCCAGTGGACAGAAGAGGAGTAAGGCTGTGGGTTGGCCTTGAGCAAACACGAACTTATCTTTAAATATCTAGATGTGTTGAGCTCCACATTCCCAAGTGATCTTTAATCAAGATACCCCTTCCCCAGAAACCTCCAGCAAATCTGAAATGGGCACAATCCAGACCAGTCAGAGGCTTTGCACAACAGAAGGGATAAAGCCAATGACTAGGGCAAAAACAAAGCTGCAGATTTCACTTTAAGCCATTTTGTACGTAAATCTTAGTCCCATCGACATTTGCAGAGGTGTCTTTGTGAGAAACTGTTTTTTACTCAGATCAACTCAAGGCGGAACAAGTTTGGACTAGGCTGGCTGCTGACCACAGGAGGGTTATGGTGCCATTTCAGTGACGGTTCGCTCCAGTGCAGGTTCAGCATATCTCCTTGATGCACTCCAGAAGCCACATAAGAGCATGGAGAATGCAGGGTCGCGTGGTTCCACATCCAAGCTACCCTGGCTGTAGCAGAGACTCTTTTTCTCAGTCCTGCTGTGAGCACTCTGGGCTACAGCCAAGCTTTGAATTGGACCGTGCTACAACAGAAACATTGCTAACTGGCCATCGGGGTGCTATATGCTAAGGAGGGTATAGCTTCTATTTCTGCTGTCACGAGGGACCAGGCCAGCGTTTGCTGCCTACTTTGGTGCTGCAAACCCCTCTGAAGTCTTGACTACAGCCTTCTGAAATGGGGGAGGGGGGTTGTTTATTGCCCCTGAGACAACTATCACAATACATACCTTTTAAAATTTCTTCTGTTGCAAGCTGTGGTTTTGAAGACTTTTCTAGACCTACTGGATACAGTTGGCTAAGCTAGGACTTGAGGGTGGACCAGTACTGGTGGGCTGTGTTTTACTTTCCACAAAATAAGATGTTTTGGTCCTGCTTGTCTGTACTCCAAGACAAAGTGAATGTTGCTGCTCTGATTTTGCAACTCTGTGGAGGAATCATGGGGCTGGAAAGGCAGCCACACCATAGGCTTCGCTTTTTATTTTTTTTTTTTTTTTTTTTTTTTACTCAATGGTACTTGGGGGCAATGGAAGACCTGTGTGTCAATCATGAGCAGAATTTTGGAAATTTCTTGAGTTGTTACCATTTTATACCATTGTTTACTCTTATCTCTGATTAAAAGATGCTTCAGAAACTTGGTTGATATGTTTTATCTTGAGAAAATAAAACCATGCCCCTTTTCTGTGATTCGGAGCAGCTGGACTGCTGGCAAATGCCTCTGGGCAGCACCGTTCTGAGGTGAACAGGGATGGTTTGGGGCAGACACCACGCAGCACCACGCCTGGGGGTCTTCACAGGGCTTTTATTGTGGGGGGCCGGCCGTGG
>NW_009620139.1:0-31682 GCF_000690535.1 Cariama cristata
TGCGAGGCGCACGGACACAGCGAGAGCTGCTACAAGCTGGGGGCCTACCAAGCCATCGGCAAAGGTGGGCCGGGGGTGGGCAGTCGTGGTGCTGCTGCCGCCGCTTCCCCGCTGTCCCCGTACCCCACCGGGGGTTCCCTTTGCTGCCCTCATGCCTTCGGGTGCTCCTGAACCCCTCCTGTCCGCTGCCCGTGCCTGAGCCGCTGGTGGCTTGGCACAGTGGAAAAAAAGGGGCACAGAGGGCACCGGTCTGCGGTGGCCCTGCCAAGCAGCCTGAACTCCTCCGTGTACGGGCACTGGGGCGGGGAGGGCGGCTGATACCGGTGAGGAAACACAGCTCTTGCTTTTGCAAAGGTGCTGAACACCGCGTTTCCTCCTGACCTTGAAGGGGGATCTACCTGTCCTGCCTCTTTTATGGTCACGTAATAAAAGCTGGGGATGGGTGGAGAACCTTATATTGCTTCCTTCTGAAGAATCAACTTCAGCTTAACCACGTGTATTATTTTTGTATAATTATGTCTAAGTGGTAAGTATATCTAGTAACCACGTGTATTATTTTTGTATAATTATGTCTGTATAAGTGGTAAGTATATCCAGTGCTGAATGTTGCTGTGTGTTTTGATCTTAAAATTTGGAGTTCTTCTCATCTCACTGTTCTTTTTTAGAAAAAGTAAGGAAGAAATAAACTTACAGACTGGTAACACTGCTTACACAAGTAGGCCCCAAGTCTGCCTGAAATGTATCTGCTAGTACGGTAACGGGAAGCAGTTAAGCTAGTGAGATTTCTTCCAAATGACAATACTAGTAAGGAACATGATATTTTTACTGTAGTTCAAAACTAGTAACAATTTCAGGGTATGTGTAGGTATACTGGCAAAAGAATACTTTGCCTAGTGTAGGCTATTAAGAAGTCCATAAATGTAATTGTGGAAAGAGTATTTTGTGGTTTTGGTTGAGTTTTTTGTCTGATTAAGCTGTTGTGACTACTGGGGAGTGGAGGAGGGTTTCCTGACTTGAAGACGTTAGCAAAACCTTTGTAACTGAGACAATGATTGTGCCTCTAAAATCCTAAATTTTGACCGGAGCATCTAAAGTGATAGATGCTGTATTTCCCAAAGAGCACTAGGAAGCATGTTGCAAAGCAGAGAGCTCCCATGTGTTTTAGCATGTCCTCACAGTAATCTTTTGGTTTTTTGCCCGACAGGTGGACTCGACGCAGATTTGAAAGCTGCCTACAACTCTTTTATGAAGTCATGTGAGAAGGGTGGGAAGAAGTCAGTAAATGCATGTCACAGCGCTGGGCTGTTGGCCCATGATGGGAGAGTAAACGATGATAAACCTGACCCCGTTGTCGCTAGAGACTATTACACAAAAGCCTGTGATGGCAATTTTGCTCCTAGCTGCTTCAACCTCAGTGTAATATACCTCCAAGGAGCACCTGGGGTCCCTAAGGACATGAACCGTGCTTTGAAGTACTCGCTGAAAGGATGTGAGCTAGGTCACATATGGGCTTGTGCCAACGCCAGTCGAATGTACAAACTGGGAGATGGCATTGAAAAGAATGATGCTAAGGCAGAGGATTTGAAAAACAGGGCAAAACAGTTACATAAAGAACAGAAAGAAGCCTCAAGTTCTTTAACATTTGGGGAGTAAAACTGTCAGTTGCGGTGATTAAGACTGCAGTTTTAAATGGCAAGTGAACTTGTTATTTAAATTGTGAGCATACAGTTTTCACTTAAATAAATATCCTGTAAGTATTTGGATATGCAAATAAACTTATATTTTTGTGGCTACAATAAACTACTAACTGCTGTGCCTTTGTACATTTTTGAATACACAAGTTCTTAAGTGTATTGCTTAGATCCTTCCTCTTCTGTAAGGAAGCCAAAATCTTCTGGCCTTTTGGAAGTTTGTCGCCATGGTTTCAAGTCTGAAAGGCTCTCTAGAGGTGTCTAGTGCTTCAGTATCGAGGCTTGTGCTCGGGCCAGTTCTAACACACGCATGCACGCAGAGTGGCAAGGTAGTCCCAGCTTGGACATTCAGAACTGTGCCGGCTCTCTTACAAGCAGTTGTGGAACTTTGACTGTGTGTGCGCTTGGGTGATCTGCTGTAAGGCCACTTTGTACCAGGATGGCTTGAGAAACTTGAGTAGGTTTATTTGTTGAAAGTAATGGGTTTTTATCCTAAGGTTGTATTTAGATTTGCTGATTTAGTTACTTTATCATCATACCATCAAAAAGGCACTTGTAACTAGAAGAGAGATGACTTGTTATAGGGAGAAATAATAATTTGATGTCTTGCTGATGTTTAAATTAATACATTTAATGTCATAATTTCATCTGAGAAGTTTTGATTTCTCAGTTCAGTCTGTAAGTTTTACAGGCTGTTAGTATAATTATTTCATTTGTGCAAAAGTTTCTTACTTGATTGTAAATCAATGCTATGGAATTACTGGGTATACTTGGATTTCTAAATAATTAAGCATTCAGTTGGAGCCAAGCCAAAGATTTCTTATAGAATCACAGAATGGTTTGGGTTGGAAGGGACCTTTAAGGGTCATCCAGTCTAACCCCCCTGCAATGAGCAGGGACATCTTCAACTTCATCAGGTTGCTCAGAGCCCCATCCAACCTGACCTTGAATGTTGCCAGGGATGGGGCATCTACCACCTCTCTGGGCAACATGTGCCAGTGCTTCACCACCCTCATTGTGAAAAATTTCTTTCTTCTGTCTAGTCTGAATCTACCTTCCTTTAGTTTAAATACACAGTGACTGAGTGCTGAAAAATTAGTCTATAACTTCCTTTTTTTTTTTTTTTTTTTTTTCCTCCAATGCAAATGTTTATAACCAGGAACTGTAATTCTGTGCTGGGCTCAGGCTGAATAGCTTGCTGCCGTGTAAAGGTTTCTGCTCTTCAGAGGCTGTTGTGAATCCCACATATTTTCTGAGCTAACCTCCTGCTGGAACAAGCATACATTTTGAGCTGCTTTCACATGATGTTTAAGTCTCACCACTTCCACTTTAAAACCACGCTTATCTTGCTCTCTCTGGACACAGAAACACTGTCCTTTGCTTGTACTGTCAACTTTTTTAACTGTGAGAAGTTCGTCCAGGCAGCACATTGTCCTGGACAGTGCCTCTTGCTGTCCGAGACGATTCCACGTTCAGGGGGAGACATGCGTCTTTAGGCCCTGAAAGCGTGAAGCTTTTTCCTGGTCAGCTTAGATCTAGAAACTTTTAAGTCACGTTCAGATGATGCCAAGCCCACAACAGTAATGAGCCTGTATGGCAGTATGTACATAGAAACATCTCTGCCTATAGATCTTGCGAATGAAATAGGCAGGAGAGACGAAGGAACTTAATTAGCTCTGCTGGGCAGATGAGCTACAGGGGCAGAGCTGAAGAGAGCTGGCCCAGGTTGTGGAGGAACTAAATAAGAAGGAAAGCTAGGAATTGGCCTAGATGTCCTGAATCAGAGATGAGTATCCAAGGCCAGAGATTCCTTTTTAGACAAGGCACGTGCACAAGTTTTAAATACCTTTAGCCTGAATGTTGCTTTTAGCCTCTTGCCGACTGGTTTGTCACGATGTGTCTGACTGCCGCGTGTGCCTGACTGCCTTAGGATTGCTCTCCAACGTATGGTGATCAGCCCTTACTCAATTACACACAAATCGTTTTACTTTCCTGCCAGCTTCTGAAACGTTATGTTCTATTTTTTACCATACAGATTTAGGCAACAAGGTGCTAACTGATCAGCTTTTGGACTCAAATCCATAGCTTCTATATGCAAGCTGTAAGTAAACATACATATTCTGAAACAGCTGTCTAAATAAGTAGGGCAGTATATATAAATGTATTCACGCGCTGACACAATCCATTATAATTTTAGTGTGTATAAACATATGCAAAGTTTGTGATGTGTGCATGTATGTTTTGCTGTAAATTTACTGGTGATTTAGAACATGAATGCTCTGGCTATGGTCTGAATAAAGAAACAAACTATTGAAGTAAATTAAGTGGGAGAAAAACCAGCAGTGATTTGGCTATTGCCACGATTGAAAGCAGAATTGTTAGAATCTCATTGCGTGCTGTCTCAGGCAGAGGATGTACGATTTAAAGCAGTTCTTCACTGCACTTTTAAGAGACTTCTTGGCAAGGGTATGGTTACTGCTGGAATAAAAAACCCAGTGGCAGAGAGGAGTGATGAAACGGGCACACAATAACGACAGATGGCAGCATATGAAAAACATTCTTGCATACGGTGGATGTCAGGCCTATGGCTCTTGTTCTATGCAGCCTGGGGGAAAAAAAATAGCAGTGGTGACAAAAGTGAGATTAATTTTTTCTGTTAACACAGTTTATGTTTTATGGCAGTTCAAGAAGGGAAAGCTCTTTTAGAGGAACACACTTGCCCTGATTCTTTGCTAGGTACTATTTTGGGCATTTGTTTCAGTTGGGAAAGGTAAGTAAATGCTACTGCTGTGGAGTGTAACTGTAATAAAATAGTTTGGAAGCCGTGCGTTGAGAAATAAGCAATTACAGGTGGCTCAAGGCGTTGGAGAATTGTGTGACATTTTAAGCCCTGATTTTTTTTTAAGCTTGTAACGCTCCCTGCCTCCAAGTGGCTGGTTCAGATCCTCAGTCCAAATAACCTGCTGCACTAGAGCAGAGGTTTTTTTCCACCAGGACTAATGATTGTCAGTGATCCCCCCGGGAAACTTCCAGTCAACACAGCAAACGGGCACCTGGCAGCATCCTCAGTAAAAGTGGCACACACTGCAGATCATTAAAGTCACATATAAAGTGCGTGTTGCGGGGAGTTTTTTTTTTATAGCACTTGAGAACTCAGAGGCTTGCAGAGTTTAAGTATTATAAAATGAACTATTTTAATAAAAGCTGTCAAGTGTGTTAGTACAGGAAAGTTTATGAAGTATCATTCAATTTTGTAGCACTGGTTGAAAAGGCAAACCCAAATTAAGGATGGCTCTTTTGTTACACTAAAACACCATCAAAAACAGTTTAAAGTGTTTTCAGGCTGTCTCTGAACAGTTTGCTGCCTGTTTCTTTTTTACACAGATACTGATGATGCTGTAACAGCTGCATTAGATGGGTAAGGACCGCTCCAATTTGACTATTTTCCTGCCAAAGTGACAAAAAAAAAAAAAAAAAAGATGAGTAGTTTCATTTCAGTGTATTATAAATGATACGTGGTTAATGCAGTCTATACCAGAGACTATAGACTCTACTAACAGCAGTTTATTCTCAACCTAGAGATTATGTTCAGGAGACGTAATCAAAATCTGTTAAGAGGTGAAAATTGTACTGCAAATCGTGGCTTATAACCATCTTGCTCTGATATTATGAGGATATTACCAAAAGGCCACTATCTGCCTGCCCTTTCTTTTTACCTGGTGTACAAAGGCTAAATTTTATGTCGTCTTGGGAAGAAAACTCATCTTCCAAAGCCTCTGAGGTCATAAAGAAAGAGTCATAGATATGTCACCGTAATAGCATACTTCGAAATATGGAAGACCTGTTGATCTCTTCAGGATCAGTGGATTGTCTAAGAAATAAAGGAGTTTATCTCAGCTTAACAGCTCCTAAACCGCTGTCTGCTTTGTCTTTCATTTGTTTGTATTGATCTAAGCATACAGCTGATCTCCTTCAATATACTTCAGACGGAATGGTGACCAACTCTAATTAATTAAATAGACTTATGAGTACATGGCTTTAAATGATGAAAACATTCACTGCAGGATGCTTCCTGCAGTTGTGAAAAGGTCGCCAGTGGAGTGCTGGTTTTGTACAGAGACATAAAAGCACTGGCGCCACATCATTTTGTGTCGTTAAGTGTCATTTGGATTAATTCTGGACAAAAGGTGCTGTCAGGTAAAGAAGCTGCATGATGACATAGAAACAGAAAAACAGACTTGTTCTAGTGGTTCTGTTTCTGTGTTATATTGTAATAAAAGCAGTTTTGCAGCTTGCTTACCTTTTATTCAGCCGTCAGTAACAACTCCTCTCTGCAACGTACGTGTGAAGGTAGCTCTTCTAGCTGTACACACCCACCCAGATGGACAGCCTGGAAGACTTTGTATGTCTAATCGCCACACCAAGAAAGCAAAATAATAGTGTTCCTTGTTACAGTACAAACCTTTTGTTCAGCACGGAAAGAAACTCACTCTGTTGGCAATTTTTCACTTCACGACGTGAGAGAGAACTCTCCCAGGTAGCTCTTCTCCTCTCTTGGTAGATGGAGAAAGAATTCCTCCTTCCCTTGCGCTTCCCAGCATCTCATCCACTAGACCTCAGAATGATACAGTTCTGCTCAGGGCTGGGCTTTTTTGGGGGTGAAGCAAGAAGGCAGAGGGAGGAAAAGGAGTCATGGCACAACAAGAAACAGTTTAGAAAATAAGCAATATATCCAGTG
This sequence comes from Cariama cristata, assembly GCF_000690535.1. Lineage (NCBI taxonomy): Eukaryota > Metazoa > Chordata > Aves > Cariamiformes > Cariamidae > Cariama > Cariama cristata. Next base: position 6,430 of record NW_009620139.1, read on the forward strand.
GTATTATTATTGCAATAATTTGTGCTGCGGTAACACCCAGGGGTTCAGTTCAGGCTCTGATATTAGGCCATTTGTGTGCACCCATAATGACCCCCCCCAGTCCAGAGACCCACAATCTAAGATTCAGGATTGTACAAAGTCCCTAGTGCATATTTCAGTATCAAACACTACTATCCTGCTCTGATTTTCCAGACACTGTATTGAAAATATGGCCCAGAATCCACACAAAACAGATTTCTCCAAGACTCTTAGGACTTTAATGATCAATTCTGTGCCAAATTTTGATGTCTAATTTCGTACGCCATATCTATAGCGTCCCAGTGCTTTCATTTTTCAGTATCCACACTTGAAGCAAACACAATAACCACTAATTACACTAATTTCAGACTATATCACATATTTCTAATTTGTTGTTATTGCCTTCTACTCTAACGCTAGTTACAATTAGTAATAGTGTCTTCGTTCCAAATATGATGTTTTATACTTCTTACATATGCACTTTTTTTTACAGTCTTGTTTGTAATAGGGTAATATGATTTTGTAATATAGTCTTTTTTGTAATCCTTTTTTCCGCTAGATCAACTAGTAAGAAATTAATGTGATAGGGAATTATAAAATTAAGGCCACTTTGGAGTGGTGATTTCAGATGGGGATTTGTGAACAGCATAATCGTAACTCATACTTACGCTCTCATTCATGACTATGGTGGGAGTTCTCTGTAAGATTTCATTCTGTGTATGCAAAACTGAAATACGGTGCTTTAAACGTATCCTGGAGAGTTTTTCTTATCAACTGAGAGAGTTCTGGTAAAACAGAAGAAAGAAAGAAGATGAAAACCCCGCATGTTTATACAGCAGTTGTCACCCGCAGCATTCTGGTGCACTTCTCCCAGTGAATCGCAAGAAACACAGAGCTGCTTTTCAGCTCACAGAGCCATTGCATACGGAGTTGGGGTAAGAAAGCCATCGAAGAAAAATGTGAATTGTTTGGCCATGATCCAATTTCTTAACTTGAAGATGAGGCTAACCTGATTTTATGTTAGAAGTTCCTTATTCCATCAGTCCTTGTTTGACACTTAATGGCCTGTTCTGAGCATTTCATTGTCTCACAAAAAACGAGGATGAGAAGAGAGCTGGTTTCCTTCCAGCTCTCCTGCGAGTGGAAGCACGCCGTGTTCCTATAGACCTTCCTGCCCAGGAAACGCTCATTGCTTTGCAACAACCATTTCTGCCAACTCCTGAGAAGGGAACCCATTTTATCTGTCTAGCACAGGAAAGGAGGACAAGGCACGGAACGGCTGTTGACTTATTTCGGGTCACACAATGTTAGTAGGGGCCCAAACTGATTATTCTCCCAACAATATTTAGCATGGCAAGGACTTGTCAATTCTTTACAAGCCAAGAAACACCAAGATGGGAAACTGGCCTTTGAATGTTATTCTGATAATATTTGTGGAGTATTATTCCAGAAAGATGCAACAGCCACCTCAGCACAAGTGTTTTTAATAACTGCTGAAGAGAAAATAAGAAGCTGTGACACTGTCAACACTGCAAGCAGTCTTGCCGTGTTACCTTCAGGGAAATTATTTTGTGTGCCTTCTTAAGTGGAACGTTTTCTCTATGGCATTGTTTTGCTTATTCGTTCTGCAGTTGGTACAGAGGAAATATATAATATCTTACTTGTCAGGTAGGCTGAGATAGAGTGACGTTAGCTGTCACAAGGACCCAAACCTGCCTCAGACTGGCAGCTCACACACCGTGGTATTTATAGACACTGGTCTTCAGAGAGATTATATGTAATTTGAGGTGAAAAGCTTTAGATCTTTTTGAAACTCTGAGCTTATTCTAAGTTCTTGTCTGCTGGGTTTTGTGAGTTTTACACGTTCCTCAGAACCCAGGGGCTGATACCCAGAGGATGCCAGGGACTGACATCGTTACAAAAGCCACAGAATATGTGAACAAATTCAATACAAGCAATAGTTTCTATAGGAGCAGCATGAAGGTTTTGTTACAGCAAACGGTAAAAACCTCCCATACCATTTAACAGTTAACCAAAACATCTCTGCAGTGTATTTGGCTTTGTAATTTCTGTTTTCCGTGTATTACAGCATGAAACACCTAAGTGTGATGTTTGATGACTGTTCTATTCATTGCTCCCACAGCAGACTACGGAAATTTCCAGATCATGCTATCACACCATAGTGACAATGCTGATCCCCTGATGGTTTAAACTGCAACACAAATTAGAAACTAGTTAATATAGTTCTATAAATGACAGGAGATCGGTGATCCCTAGGGATCTGTTCTAATTCTCTAAGAACTTCCTTTCCTAATCTAGTGCCATCCTAATGCATGCGATAAAGTAAAGCCTACAGTCAGAATGTATTTTCTTATGTAGTCCCTGTATGTGTCCTTAGTGATCTTTAGTTAAGAAAGTAAAGCATGCAGTCTTTTCAAGTGCGGGATGACTTTGCCTTAGACATTGTGCGGTTACAAGTTGCAACCTAAGGGTATATTTATACCATAGCAGAGCCCTGGAAACATTTTCTATATGCTATTATAATCTTTGAGGAACAATTTCAAGAAAGGGTTTTGATCTATGATTTGAATAAATAAATGACCTCCACTTGATTTCAATGAATATTTTCCCCCAGCATTTTGCAGTACTGAGCCAGAATACTTGCTGTCATCCCACAAGCAGATGTATCGCAACAAATGATGAGAACTTTGAGCCAAACTGCCTTAGAAGCACCAGTTGAAACGTTGCCCTCTGGAGAGCCAAAGGTGAGGTCCTTTGCCAGACTGCAACGCCATCATCGCGCACACAACCTGAGAAAACGGCATATAGAGGGAAGCGAAGATACCTGGTGCTCAGGAGCCTACTGCTAACACTGCTGAAAAGCAGCAAGCTTCAGACTGCTCACGCTTCGCTTAGTGCTCTTGAAAGGCATTAACGTTGCCTGGGGACATACATAAGGGGACAGGAAGAAAGTTAGTAACATCTTTTGATGTTTAAGTATGAAAGAACAAAGCTTTTTGATTCAGTTCCTGTTCACTAGGCTGAGTCAGAGACATTGTGAGACTGGGAAACAGATAAAACCTTGAAGACTAATTGCATTGAACCTTAATACTGGAAAATTTTCTTTCAGAAAGGTCCTTGTGCAATCTGGGATATGGGATATTTCTCTGCTTGTGTCATGACTCTGCAAATTGATCAGATGAATGTGTGGAGAGGAATTGATTGAGTACTCTCTGTGCTTGGAGGCTTGAGCCAATAAGTGACAAACAAAAACGCTGTTTCTCGTTAGAAATTGCTATGTGCAATACTGCTCGGCCTATGAATACAGTTAAAACCAAAGGGACTCTGCACACTTTCTGCAGCACATCATCAGCTTCCCTCAGGTGGGACCTGTGCGATTGTTTTAAAGGACTTGCTGGAGTGTAACTTAGCTTGACCCAAACACTCCGAGAAGATAATTCATAGCAGAGCTGTTGAAGAAAAACAGCATCAAAATACTAGAGAGTCTGAAATGAAGGGTGAGTTCACAATAGAAATGAGCCAGAATAAATTGCACAGCAGAGGAATTATTTCTAGCTAGAACTTACCTGTCCTTATACAAAATGAGATCAATTGGTTAATTAATTCCAACTGAATTCTGTTTTTTCTCATTGTTCAATCAGTAAAGGAAAAGGACTAGCAATTCAGTTTGGGCCTTGAAGGATCTCCTGATCCCAAGAAAGCATCATATCAAACTGCTTTCTTCCTTGAAGTCTCCAGAGCGCAGCAAGAGCTACAGTAATACTGTGGGCGACAGAAAGCCTGCTAGGACTCCTGACAGATGCTAGACCACCTTGTTCAGCTCTGGAGTTGAACAGAGGACGATTTCCAGAGCTTGGTCCCAGGTATGTGTGTTCCCAAAGGAAATCATCACAACCCAAAGCCTATTTTGTTAATTTAATGAAGGAACCAGATCCAGATCATGGCATATTGAGACCAGGTCTTTCCTGGAATATAATCCCAAATCAGATCAAACTAACTCTCAGATATCTGCAAAGTGTCTGGACAACCTGAAACGGAAATCATTCACAAGTTCAAGATCTCTTCGGTTAATTTCTCTACAATCCATACAGAGTGAAACTCCCAGCAAGAATGTGCCTCTATGGTACATACAGATGGCTGTTGATCTGTATTTATTAAATAAGGGCATGCCCAGAGTTTAAACGCCTGTGGGGCAGAGGAGGTGAGGGCTGGGACAGAAGCGTAGTCCTTCACCACGGGCTTCTTCACTCTTTATCTGTAGCCAGGGTTGAACCAGTGGGGAGGTGCACACACACACACAAAGGTCTGATTTTTGGAAACTGAGCAAGTTTTTTAGTTCAGATCCAGATGTGCATTTATTTGATGGGATTGCAATAGCTGTTTGAAGCATTCCCAGAACCCATTAAAGACTGAAGAGTGCCCCAGCACTTTAGATTGCAGGCAGTCTAAGCACTTGGAATGGATAAAAGATTAGAGCTAGCTATCTGTACTTAAAAAAACCCCAGCAACCTAGCCCCACAACAAAACCCAAATGTTCTCATGATCCGGCAAGCCTTTTGTGTGCTGTCCTCTCTACGTGCTGTTAAGCTGTGTTTTTCTTACTTTCCTGTGCGAGGACTGTTCCCTTGGCTACCAGTGCTGGCCTCTAATAGTTGGCATTTGGGCACTCAGAGCTAACAGGATGAAAACGCCGCTCTGTTTTTCTTTCGTTCCTGCAGGAGCACAGGGAACACGACTGGACAAGTTTCTGATAGGCAACAGCTCCAGGTGATACCACTGCATCGAGTTACGTGACTTTGCCCTGCTGCACCCTTCCCTTCCAGGTGCTGCTCCAGTAGATCTCTCTATTTCTGCTGGCCACTGCCTTGTCAGAGAAGTGCTAACGGGAGGTGAGGTTTGGGGCTTGTTTCTCCTGCATAGGATACAGCACACGCTACCTTCATCTGCTCCAGCCAGATGTATTTCTTTTTAGCCACTTGCATCATCATCATCAGTACATCATGAGGCATAACATGCACGGCCAAGTCTCGCAGTAACAGGAGGGGGAGATCACAGCAGGCACAGCTAATGCCTGGCAGCTATAATCACTGCCTCTTAATCTTTCTGGCTTTCTCTATTAAGGACATTGTTGCTTTTGCATTAGAGGAATGAGAATAGTCTCGTCTCCTCTCGAGACCTCAAGGTCTCGCCTTCATTTGCCATCAAGTGCTCCATGAAACTCCATTTCATCAGAGCCTCCACACAGTGACCTTTGCACAACAACCTGCTCTCTGTAGTCCCTCCATGGTCTGAGGCTCCTCTCATTTAAATTACTGTTTTGCTGAGGGAATCAAATACATCTTTTTTGTCTACTTACGCACCTGGAGCAAACTAATGTCCTTCTGCAGTCATGAAATGCAACAAAGGGACCGTGATTCAGAGGGCAAGGTGAAGCTTGCAATCTCTATGGCAACTGGAGACCAGTCTAATGACAGGGCAAAAGAGGAAGCAAGAACACAGATCCATCAGATGAACAGAAACCACCAGATCTCAGACAAAAGTTGAGAAAATGAGGCAATAAATGTGGTGAGTGGTCAAAGAGTTGTACGCTTGGTAGCTGGGAACCTGGTAAGGACTTGTGGTGATTTGTAATCACCAAATCCTGTGGCACAGCAAAAGCAAATACTGACAGCACTAATCTGTATTGGGAGAAAAAGAGAAAAACAAATACAGAAAAGCTGTACTGCTTTTATATTCTTTTTTCACATACTTTCTGTTGTGCCTATACCAGATGAAAATATGAGCAAATCTGATAATTCAGGGACATGCCTGGTGCACATGCTGATCGATCCCATCTTTGTAAGCAGGACTGCTGGTTTTGCTCGCCAGAAAGGCTCAGAGGATGGAGAAGGCAGCTTAGGGAGGAAGGACATGGGAGGCATTGGTGCAGGAGTTGCATTCAGGGTTTAGCTGTTTCCCAGGAATTTTCTCCGTTCCTGTCTGGTTCCCAAACAGAGGGAAGGCGATTAGCAGGTTGGTTTGCTGAGCCTGCGTGACCTGCTTTGCATTTCTTGTTGGGAAGATGTGAGGGCTGAAACCTCTCTCTTCAGAGGCCAAAGAAGTTAAACTGTAGGGTCTTGCTGCACAAAAAATGTTAGAGTTCTCCTACACTTTGGCATCCAGCAGCCGTAACCAAAGAACTGCCCTGAACCCAAGAGCATGGAAGTGCTGGGGGTCCAGTGTGTGGGTCCACCGAGTTAGGCGACCAGCCCAGACTGTGATAGCTCATATCTCACTATTAAACAAATTGAACTCTCAATTTTATTTCTACAAAGCCTCTCTCTGTCTGTTTTGCAAATGTAGCTGTTTCCTGGTGGTCCAATCCTTTGTGATCACCCCATGACCTGGGGCTCTGCTTTTCCCGGTTTGTTCAAGAGGCACCACTTTCAAGCATGCCCCAGCCTTGTTCAGGGCACAGCGATGCACGCTCACACCAGGCACTGCTCTCCAGCACCTCAGCCACTGCTCACCCGTTTGCTGTCATGAAAACATCATTATATTTAGATGCAAAAGTCATACTCTTTTCATTCTTGCAGGTAGCACAAGGTAATGTAATATGAATGTTCTCCTGGGGAAATCAAATTTTATTGCAGTATGAGTGATATTAAAATGCACCACACTGGGATGCTAATATGCATATTAATCATGTATGTGCTATATATACCTGGGTAAATTGAGCCAGAAGGGGCCTTGCAGTTATGCAGTCTATTTCTCTGTCCCAAGCCAGAATTACCTGTATTTATCATATCTGACAGGTATCGGCCCTGTCTAACCTCTACTGGAGGCTTCACGATTGCTGCAGGCAATTTTTTCCCTTGTTTACTGATCTTTCCAGCAGAAAGCTCATGATTTCCTCAACCACCAAGAATATAACGAATGAATGTAGTAAAAGGACAATATGCAAGCAAGCAAAAACAACCCAGCAGCACAGATGCAGGAGTCCTGGCAGTCTAAGGGAAGCCGTACTTTGTTCAACCGTTTATTTAGTTCAAGTTGACTGCAATAGGGTATTGTCTACAACCAGGTGAAGAAAAACAGTCCTTTCAGCATGCTGGGAAGTGCAGACAAGATATGACTCCTCAGCATCAGAAAAGATAACTAGCAAAGGGTCAATGTAAAAACACAGTTCATTGCAATGAAAGAGCGAGGCAGAATAAATGAGAGTAGCCTTTTATACTAGTGATAAGGACTGGCCTAGATCTATTTTTCAACTGTATCAAAGTGTAACTGCTCTTCATTTTTATTGTTAGTGCTGTCATTGCAATAACATGCTAGAAATTAACTGCTTTATTTATTTATTGTAAGAAAAGAGATGTACGTGCCGTGTTATATGCTACTATTTTCACACCAGTTCATAAACCCCAGTCAGCTGACTGATATCTGGAATTAGAGGAAAGGCAAATAGTGGAAACCTGGCGCTCCCAGTTTCCTTCCTAGGAGAGGTGCTATAAAGTGCACTACATCCTGATTTTACTTAAAATACTTTCATTTGAAAATGAAAGCTCTCCAATGGCTGCTGTCCAGTTCCCCAGAAAAGAGGGCCCATGGCAGAGTGTCCTTTGCTGGCACAGAGAGCCCTGCTGTGCCACCTCCCTGGGAAGCACAGCCCAGAGGCCAAAGCTGTTGATCTGACTAAGCAGCCTGAGATGGTTTTCCATCCCTAATCTGGTAAACGTGCCTCTAAAGGTTTGTTTAATGAGATGGAATAGAGAAGAATACACTGTCCTTTGCAAAGATGGCTTAATATATTATTTTTCAGCCAAAACCTTCCATTTCAGAGGAAGGAAATCAGAAGCAGCCCAGTGAGGACCATGTGAAAACAGAACTCGCCCACCTGCCCATCTCGGTAAAAAGGCTCTTGGTGTGACGCGACGGCTCAGCCCATTTCCTTTCAAGCACCTCATTTAGCAGAAGGCCTTTCACTGACACAATTCTCTTAGATTTCCAAGGGATAAAACACCAGATCCCATTTGCACATCCTGCCATTTCCTCTTTGCATTAAAACTCTGAGCTGCCCTTGTCAGGTCAGTGCTGCTTTATCACCCTCCTGCGAAGGGCTTCGGTCATATATATAACTGAATTAATATTCAGTTCATCCCTCCTGTCTCTGGTTTCACAATTTAAAATCCCAAGTGCTAGCTTGGTAGCTCCAGCAAACACTAGGAATGATTACTAGAATCTCTGTAGCTCCTAGTCCCCTTGCTTTGGGCCTCCCAGGTACAGCAGTGCTCCTAGGGAGCATCTCCAACCGTGGGCTGCTCCCCTCGGATGTAACGGACTGATGGCCCCAGTCGGACCGCCAGAGGTTACAGACCATAGTTTCCATTTAGTTCAACATCATGATTTATTGGCGCAAGTAACAAACACAGCCTAACAAAAAGAAAAGCTGCAGAAACACATTTTGTCATTGACTCAAAAGAGAAATCAATACGTTCATGTGTATTAGAGGGAGCAATCTCCATTAAAAAGCAGAGGGATGAGACAATGTTTTTCATACTTGCTAGGATCCCACAGCTTTTAACATGGTTTAGTCTCTGCCTTAAGCCTCTCGCTCAAAACCTGATGGGCTCATACAAGCGATCAGCCCCATCCACCTGCTCTTACCAACCCCTGGAAACCCACAGCCAATTACCAGACCCTGCTGAGGAGGCACCTGCCCCAAAAGTACCCGGAGGAGCTGCAAGGAAGAGAAAGCTTTAGAAAGATTTTTGCCTGTGAATGGTCCAGAGTGACTGGAAGATGCAGTGAGGTTCAATTTGACCGTACTTACACGGTATATGCTGGCATTTGCTCACTTAAGAAAATAAAATTACATTGATGGGGTTTGTGGTTCCTCTGATTGCCAGGAGATTGAATGGGGCCAGTTCAGATCAAATGAACTATTTTAAGTGCAGCGCTTTGTGCAGGTGTCCTTCATTAAAAAAAAAAAAAAATCAAAAGAATCAAAAGAAACAGCGTGAGTCATTAACAGCCTCTTTGTCTTGTGATTGCTTGAGGTTTATTTTACTGAAAGGAAAATTTATTGGGACATCACTGCAAGTAATTTCACTGTTTTCCTTCTGGAACCAAAAAATACAAAGCATTAAACTGGTGTGACCAATAACTTTATCGAAGAAGGGAGCAGGCATTGCAGGAGTCCACAAGTGGCACGCGCTACCCTGGCTCTCGGAGGCCGGTGAGCGTGGGTTTGCATGGTTGCAGTCTCTTCCAAACTGCTGCTCGTTATAGAGCTTTTTTGCATGGCAAAATCCAGTAAAAGAAGTGAACTGCAACATTTGCTGCAACAGCTACATGAGAAAATGGTGCATTTTCTTACCGAAAACAAGGAACTCTTAAAGCGGCTCTGGTCATACGCTGCATTTGGCACCTTAAATGGCTGTGGCGGCAGGACTGCAGGACTAATAGTAAGTGAGGTGGAGAGAGGAACATTAACTGAGAAAAAGCACTTACCTAATACAGGCAGCAAAATCACCAGCAGAGACTCACTGCCCAGTTCACAATGAGCTGGAAGTCACAATTCTACAAAGGTGTAGGCATAGCCGCTGTTTCTCATGGTACATGATCTATGAGGTATCACGTCAGCCCTGAAAAGATAAGAAGCAGAAATGTGTCAACTAAGGAATGCAAGGTGTACGTTGAGGGAAGACTTGAAGAAGGCAGGCCTACCTGCGATGTAAAAGTAATATTTGTACATTTGCTAATATCTTGGAGAAAAGACTCTGGGGAGGAAAATCTTCTGTACTCAGACAGCTACTCCAGTGAGCCTGGAGTACAAACATGCCTGATGATCACAGCGGAGGGCAGGGTCCTCAGCACCACTTTCAGCTTTGGAAATGGTTGCTAGAATCTGCCCTCAAGTCCAAGTTATCTTATAGCTTGTGGTACTTTGGAAGAAAATCCTGAAAATCTTCTTAAAACCAGGGATAACAAACTACAGATGATGTGCTTTGCTTTCTTTAATCTGTCTTCAGCTCTAGTTCCTATATGTCAATGAAATTTTTAACCCTATACTTTGACAAGACATACCAACCTCACCCTCACGCTGGTGTGCTGACGAAGCAGCCGGAGAGCTGCGGGGTGTGCGCTGCCTTGTTGTGCAAGGCCAAGACTCACGAAGCTTCTCCTGCTTGGCAAGCGCCGGGCAGTCCCCGAGAGCAGGGCCACCGGCCACCCGCCGTGCCTGCTGAAAGCATGCCAGGACCATGTGTGCTGTCAATACGGGGACACTTACGGCAAGCAGGATGGAGAACTTGTATTTCTGAGAACTTATCTACCTCCATTGCACTGCTGAAGCACTTTCCGTTTTAGCGTTACTGCCTCAAAACTCTTACCAGGGTCTCTCCTTTCACCCACTAGTAAATGCTGTCTTGGCAAATCAGCTGTGGTGACATCTTTGCTTCATGGTTGGCACCGAGAGTGCATCTGTGCTATTCACAAGCTAAACCGCAAGATGCTGCAGCACCACGCTTCACACAGAGCGGAGGCAAACTGACGTGCTTACGCTATACCTCAACTTGCAGAGTAGACATCACTAAGTATATAAACACATTTTTCATTATACACTCGGTATATAAAAACATTGCATCCAATTGAACATGCCCTATCTAAAATCAATTTTTACTCCCTCTCTGCAAACTCAATGGAAGTCTAATGACTTTAGTCTGAGACTAATGCTGCTTCCTCTCTTTCACTAACAAGAGTTTATCCTGCTCTCCCTTGTACAGGAAACACATCAACCCTGAAGTCTGATTAGCGGTAATTGGAAAACATCAACACCTGTACGTAGGCAGTGGGAGACTTTTCAATTTAAAATGGATTTTAAGACCATAATGTCTCTATTTTGAAAGGACAAATGCATCTTTCAGTGAATACGAGCTATAAAATTCATTTATGTATCATATTTCTTCAAGGATAGCAATACTATCAGAGAACGAAGTCTCTTAATGGTTGAAGGGATTAATTTCTGCTATTTGGAACTAAATATATTCAATGTCACTAAAGAAGTACTGGAGAGTTTTTCAAAGGCTGGATGATAGACCAGCCACTGCTGATCATCTCTTCAAAAACAGGTCCCTTTTTTCTTGCTGAGTTTAGCTTTAAAAGACAGGTCCAAGGACTGTGCTCGGGGGAGCTGCACCTGCACAAAAGCAGCCCAGAAAGTACTGAAGCAGGGCTGCGCACGGAGGAGCAGGATGATTACCTCTGAAGAAAGAAGAATGGCAAGGAAGCAGTGCCTGAGAGAAGTGATTTTTATTCATTCTGTTTCCAAGTCTTTACTGTCTTTAATGCCTGCTGAAATAAATCATTTGGAAGAAAAATCCTCTCTGATGGTTTCTCACTTTCAACTTTTCAACTTTCTCACCTTTCGGTTAAATTCTAAGGATATTTCTACTCCTCTTTTGTCAAGTTCCCAGTAAAGCCAGAAGAAAGCAAGATTTAATAGTCCTGTTACACCTAAATGTAAACTGTAAGCAGGATTATAAACAACATTTACAGGCCTCTTTCATACGCTATAAAAAAACTTAGAAAAGTACATCCATGCACTTCTGTTTCCTCTTCATATTGTCTTTCAACTTTCTGCTTCTATTTCCCTAAACAGAAAGATAATAGTATTAATCTATTCCTTGGGGCTCTTGTGAAGATTTATCAGTTAATATTTATGCAGCAAAATGGATTAAGTGCTGTATAAGTGCTAAGCATCATTATTGTCCTCTCTCTCTTCATTAGCACATCATGTACATCCCAAGCAGGCCAGATAAACACCAAAATTAACTGTCCTCAATGTAAGGCAAATGAAAAAGGTAACATGACTGCTAGAGAGCCATTAATTAAAAATGTTTGCTCTGGGTGATGTCTGTGTCTAACAAAACCACCCATTAAGTTTTAAAGAATTAAATATATTTCTTTACTTATTTGAGCAAGTTCTGTCTGCAGCAAAGAAGCCCTGAGAATATGTCCAAATTAAATATGCTGCATGTTTCCATGTGAGTTGTGCTTTGGAACCACACATACAGAAATAAACATAGGAAATAAATGAGATCTGCAAAGAATTTCTAAGGAGGTTTCCAGACTTTAGAATGCAAAACCTACTTGCTGCTTCAGCTGGATTCCTGTTTAAGAAGCAGCCGCCGTGGGAGGGAACAGCCATGGGGGAGCGGAGGGACAGCTCTGCTCTAGAGCTCTGCGCTGGGAAACACCCTGTGCTGAAAAAGGAAAAACAGAAAGAAAAATTAAAATAAGAACAAAGACAAATTCCAGAAAAGAAGCCCAGCAGATTGCATCGTGGCCGTGGATGGAAGAGCAGAGGTGAGCAGCAGCGCACGCTTTTTGGTCAGGTGAGCCCTCCATCTCCCATGCCCATGCCAGCACAGAGCCGAGGTGTGCAGTGCCCACGGCACACAGCACCCACGGCATGCGCATCCCCCCACCTCACGGCTCCTGGAAAAAAGGGGAGGCCCAGGACCTCCTTGCACTGTGAAAGCCACTCTCTGCTCTCTCTATCCCGCCTTCACTTAAATGCTGACTCCATCCCCCTTTTTATTTTTTCATTACCAACAAAACAACCCTTCGTGCCCCAAGCTCTACCCACCACGTGATCATTTACCACCTCACCACGGATGTGTAAAGTGCAGCATCCTGATCTGGCAATGTTTTACACCGGAGCACACAAAGCTGATGCAGTATGAAGTATCTCTCTCAGCTTAAAGACATTCTCTGCCTTGGAGGAGTTTTGTCCCGTGCTGCCAAACTAAGCCTGATTTGCAAGCAGAAGCCCCTGCTCCCTGCAACAGCTGAGGGAGAGCCATCCACCCTGTTCGAGCTAAGCCAGAGCACATTGCGGCCATGGCAGATGCTGCACAGAAGTACGTTTGCAACTGGTTCCATCCTTGCAACTACTGGAGTAACCAATCCCCATTTCCAAGGGGTTTTGGTGCAGGAATTTAGATTAGTCCCAGTATCATTGGGACATCTCATTTGTCCATCTCAAAGTCTTTTCATCTGGTCCATCTCAAAGCACAGCTGGTGGTTGTGTTTTTACCCTGTCCAGAATACCTTGGCTTTTGCTTTTGGAACAGCTGGCCTTCGCTTAGACATTTTTCATGATGCGGCATGGTGTTATCTCCTAGCTGAGGCTGGCACGAACAGTGCACGAGTACTTAAGCTGAAATAGTCTAACAGAAATAGGCTTTTTATATTGCATCACAGTCTGACATAGATTTCTTTTATCAAAAGCCACACTCCTTTTATCAAAAATGTTGCAGGGTCGTAATGACAGCTGCTGTCTGCTCAACCGTGCATCAGCACCCAGCTGGGTATGTTAGCAAAGGTGCAAGAGGAAAAAGAGAACTTTGTGCAGAGGTTCTTGCAGTCGAACTCCCTAGTTTGGGAAATTAAAAACTCATATGGGACTGAAATCAGGCTATGAAGCCCAGTTTGCTTTTCTCTTCCAGAAATAACAACTTCATAATAGCATTCTGCTGAACATGGCCTTCAGTTGAGGGGAGGTGACTTTTATTCCTGCTTATGCAGGTGGGGAGTTGAAGCACCCTTCCACGGAAACCCCACATCCATTTAAGAGTGAGTTTACGCAAGGGACTAATCCCCCCATAACGGCTGGCTGGAGTGGCTGAGCCCTCTGCACAAGCAGCTCTTCCCTGCATCCCTCAACATCACAACAGTCTTCTGTCCTGCTCTTCCAACCTCCAGCTAAAGCTTCTTCCTCCCAGGGTGAATCTGCAGTGGATGACTTGCAAAATGGCAATTCTTGTCACTGAAAGATGTTCAGGTGTGCCAGTTCTGTGGTGTTTTGTTCATCAAGGAGCTTCTCTCAAACCAACCCATTAAAAGTGTGCAACCAGGGAAGGAATAAAGGTTATGGAAGAAAAACAGCTTCTCACAGCACCTGGAATTTAGGGATTTGGCTTTCCAGTTGGCCAAACTGAGGCCTTGTTTAACTAAGTCACAGTATTTTACTTATTACTGTAGTAAAGCCTAAGACTCCTTCTTGAACCTATGGTTCTGGGTGCTGCAGAGACTCAGTGAAGAGCTCATCCTGCATAAAACATTTGCCCTTTGGGCATGCCAAGATGGGACATCTCAACGCTAAGGAAGGATGTGTCAGTAAGAGGATGTTTGAAACGCAATGTGCCTGTACACTCACACACTGGCTATCCAGGAGGGCTTTAAATAATATTGTTTCTCATGCACAGCGTTCTCCAGCAAAAAGTCCCTTTTGTCCATTATCACAGATAATAAGAATGGTCGTTACCTTAGGGAAGGGAAACATAAAAGGGATGCAAGAGGCTGTGCTTCCTGGCATAAATCAATTCCCGAAAGGTAATAACTTCGTCTGAGTCTCCCAGAACTCTTCTCTGTGGTTAGTCCTGTTAGATGGAGCTAATCCCACCTGCTTTCAGAGCCAGACCTCTGGAACATGTGAAGTACCGATGGCAGAGAGCACAGCAACTCCTACAGCACCATGGTGCAGTAATTCTGCACTTTTAAAAAATTATTAAAATCTCTCTAATGAGATTAAATTTGGAGCAGTTTGGCTTTGTCTCAGAATGCTCTGTGGAGCTGCCAGATGGCAGCTGTGAGCGGTCGAACTGCTGAAAACCTGCCTGCTCCAAGCCAGCGCTGGCGGGTAAGCAGTCCTAACAGGCAGGGTGCAAGTCACTGGAACCCTGGAGGAAAAAGAACATCCTTCAGAGTGTAAATTGTAGTAAAGTGTACCCAGGGAAATACGGGCTTTTCATGTTTGAAGAGGCCTGACAGTCAGGAAATTTGGTTTTGTTTCCCACATCTCCTACAGATGTCTTACGTGATTCCTTTCTCTGTATCTCTGTTTTATCTTCTGTCCTACATGGAAAATGTACCACCTTCTCTCACAGTGGAGAAGAGAAGGTTGAGAAGCACTGAGAAGAGCCAAAATGCCTTCCCAGATCTGCTCTTGCTTGAGTCCCTTGGGCAGTGCCACATTAACTGCTCTCTGCCTCAAACTGACACCCCCGCTGCTTCCTCTTGCGTGCAATTGTCCTGTTACACACCACCAGGATTTCGGATTATGATGGAATTGCATCATTTGGGAGGAGGAGATGCTGGACTGCAAAGCAGAAGCAGACATGTCTTTCAGAGCAATAAGGTTTTACAGTGAAAACCTGTTCCATTAGCCCAGATTTCATCGCAACGCGATGACCCTCGCTCATGAAGTGCTGCCTGTTTTAGATTAGGCTTTATGTTAAACCCATGACCCATTTTCATTCTGGGGCTTTAAAAAATAATTTGCATGCTTCAAATTTTGAATTATTGAAGGCAAATTGATAGTTTAAGTAAGGATCCATAAACTGTATTTGTACAGTTGATGCTGATCCCCCCGTCTCACTCAAATCCAGTCTCTGACCTAAAGGAATCTGGCTCACAGGTTGGGCTTCAAGTCAGAATTCAGCCTTCAGAAAAGACAAACTCACCTAATGCATTCTAAATAAAAGAGTCAAATCTGGCTGGGAAGAAAGCCCACGTCGGCTACCAGTCTTTCATTCTGTGCTGTTACTGGACTGTGTGCTACAAAATGCAAGCCAGATGTGTTTATTAATAACAAAGATTTTCTCTCTAGGAATATCTGGCTATAAGATGAAGTCTAATTAAGCCTGACACAGACAGCTGTCACAAAGACTATTCATTCAGATTTCTTGTTCTCATCACTTGCATTTCAGGAATGTCCTAAAGGAAAAGGAGGAAGGATTCGTGGTGAATGCTGTCCATTGATTTGCCTGATCTTTTCCTTTCAAGAGGAATAATCACCAACGAGAAGCAGTGAAAACCGCAGATGGCATGTAAGAGTAAGTGTAACGTGCATCTATAAAATAAAATGTCCATTTGCCATGCACAAGAGCTAGTAAAAGAAACTCAGTGACGCAGGCCAGTTTTGCTCAAAGGTTTTGCTCCGATCAACGTGGTCAGAATCTGACTGTCAGAAGACAAAATGTCCTCTCTTCGAGCAGACCACTGCATTGCTTTTTACACGCTCTTTGCGTTTCAGAACCACTCCTTAAAGCAGCCTAAACTTCTGGGGCGTTCAAAACACTTCCAGATAAGGAGACACTTCACAGATAAAGGATAATAGCAGTTCTTAAAAAGCAAGTTTGTCTTGACTTTTTATGTTCCTAGTAAATTAACTGTTTTTCTTTTCCTTTTTTAGTACGTCTTTCAGTAATGAATAAATGGTTTAGTGCATTTCTTCCATTCAGACTAGGCAAAAACATTTAATCAATGCAAAGTCTGAATCATATTCCACTAAAATAGCCATCTACAGTTTGTACGAATGTTTCAACCTTTCTGAGCCTGAGGCACCTCCTTATACAACAAATTTTCATTATATGTCAACACGCAGTGATGCCATCCCACAGCTCTGCTAGGATGTCACACACTGCCTGTGGTTTAAATGTTAAATGCCATCCCCCTGCTGCTCTCAGAGATGCACCCATGTACCAGAGCCACCTCCCTCCTGGCCCTGTGCAAATGTTTGATGGATTTGTTGGAGAATAGTAGGAGCAAGGAGACCGTCATGAGGCAAAGTTACCAGCAGCTTTTATGCTGGGTAGTTTTGGATCCTTGCTTACTTGTATCCGTACCAATGGATGTTTGTGTGTTCGATTTTCTGCTGATTTCGGTGATGTAGGATCAACACAGTATATTTGTCAAAGTGTGAGATGATCTACATTTGGTATCTTTAAACATTTGCGGAAACTCTGTGAGAGATGGACAAAGTCTTTATGCATCAATTTGCTTTTCAGTGTTTACCTGTCGTTAGCAGTAAGCACATTGCAGTAGTGCAAGTTGGGATTCATCTCACCTGCCTATAAATATCTGAAAGGCAGGCCTCTGCTCCAAGACAGCCGCCTGGGTCCCTTCCAACAGCAAATGGCAGGAACACATGTTGCTACACGGTGAAATATCTCTCCTGGGCCATGTTGAATTGCCAAGTGCTGGTTGCTGTCTGTTATTTCCATTGGCTACAGGAGAAGTGTGGACAAATAACTGAAACCAGCTAATTTTCAGAAAGTTAAAATAAGGTGAGACAAATCTACCCTTTGCAGTTGTATCTGCTTTGCTTTGCTTTTAGAAGATCTGCTTGGTTTTACATAACATAAGCAAGATTCTTGCTTTCAGGACAAAGCCAGGAAGATTGAAGAAACTTCCTTCCCCCACTGGCACGTTGTTCTTCTTCCCTAAGCATCTACTGCTGGTTTTTTTAACTATATCTCCTTCGTGCAAAGCACCTGGTAGTGGGCACTCTGAGGTAGCTGCTGGGTTGAAATGAACCTTCGCACAGGTTCAAGATGGAAATTCAGCAATTCTGAAATCAGCAGGTCTGACGTTTGAATCATGCAGAGCCACTCTGCTTAGAAGTTTACATGTGTCTATTCCTTGCCATTCCTCACTAACTACTTTGAAAGATCATCTTCTCTTCCACCAGTCTACCCTGCAAGGAGCCAGCGTAAAACTTGTGTTGGGCTGCTTTTATCCTTGACTGGCTTTTGCTTTTAACAAGAGAAATATATGCAAAACCCTACTCCTATCTAGTGCTCTACTTATGTGACAACCCACAGCGATCCTTAACTAGAATGGCAAACTGAAAGGAGGCCCTATCAATTAACATCATTGCTACCAATTACGCAATGAAGGAGAAAAACACTAGCCTTTTAAAAATAAGGGACTAATTGTAGCAGTAGTTGTTAACTTCAATTAATTTGCAGGACGTTCAGAGGAATCCATAGTGGAAAGCCATGTTACAGCCCACAGTTGATGCTGGGAGAGACACTGCCTTTTACACATACTTGCTGTGTTGTAACTATTTTGTTTGTACTGCAGGGTCTGGGTTGGGGAAATGGTTTGGGTGGGGGTTTTTGTTAATGTAAACTTAAAATTAGTCCAGTTCATATTTTAATTTTTTTTTTTTTTAACCTAGAACATTTCATGATTCTGTCTTACTTTCTCACTTGTATTTACTTCTTTCTGGTGGCAGCCAGGTGAAGGGAGCTGGGGAGTGTACAGGGGGCTCTTGTCTGCCAGAGAGAAGTGACAGCCAAAACTGCTCAAGTGTTTTACTGGCTCCCTGGTGAACAGTGTGATTTAAAAAGTATTCCAAGAGTAACTACAGGGAATTAAAAGACCACTGAAGCTGACAGCTCCACCAGGCCAACTTGTGGGAATGATTACAAAAATCTGAATCAACAAGTCTATGGACAAACATGGTCGAGCAGGAGACTGTCAGTGTAGCTCTTGTAGAGAGAAGTAGGGAGAAAAAGATCTTCCCAGATCTGTGCAAGCTCCTAGGAGACAAACCATGGCAAACCATTTAGTCATCATCTTACCCAACCTCATTACTAAGGTGAAAACCAGTCAAATGTGCTTTAAGACCAGGGAGGAGCACAGCAGGTAAGTGGCGCTAGAAACCAATGGGCTGTGGTGGAAGGGAGGGAGGACACACTGCTTAAGCACTGACTGGTGCAAGCCTTGCGTCAGAAGTAGGAAGGTGGTAAGACGAGGGGCTCCGGAGTAGGATTGTATAATGAAGTTACCACATGGACATGATGAAATAATGAAAAGTCACTGAGATCACACTAAAGAAAGTGGAATAGTGAACTTGGCTCTTAAGCTTCTTGATGTGTTCTTAACTATCCCAGTATCACTGATGCTCATACGCATAAAAGGATGCTTTTATTTTATAACAATAAATGATATGTTAGCTAGCCTCCTCATCTGCTCCCTGGTAATTTAGATTAATGGCATTTATGTCTTTTCTTTAAAGAAATGGTTATTGCAGCTTTCCCATGGTGCCAAAAGAAAGATGCCTATTGTTCTTTATGCTAATACTACCATTTTAAAAAGTCTAAGCTGTTTTTTTATTCACTTGAACAGGGAATATGAATAGCAAAAAAGTGAATTACATTTGCATTGCATAAAATAAAGATGAAATCACTTTTGCAGAGTCTTGATATACACTTAGCAAGCATTTTTAAAATTCCCATATTCCCAAAATGTACATATACACATTGAGGATCAGTAGCTTGTTCAAAGGATAATTTACTTCATTATTATTTATACGGTTTGGCTACTGAAATGATACGCTTTCTTCTCTCTCCAGTAAGATTCTGGGTGAACTGAAAGGATCACAGTCAGATGTTAGTTCCTGTGGATGTAACTCCCTAGTCATCCAGTATTATAAGCTGTATTATATATCTTGTGCCTCTCCCCTAAAGGATAAGAATTTTATGGCTAACGTTAAAGATGGTCACATTTTTAGCAAAACTTGCAACAGCTCAGTATCTTTGGAGGGTGCTGCTTCAGTCCCCCAGGAGGACTGCACACGGTCCTTTACATAATCTCGCAGATGCATTAAAATTCTGTTAATTAGAGCTAATTTTATAAATTCAGGAATAAAGTAGCCTACTCTCTGACTATCCCTGCAATATGAGGTACAGTATCTTACCCATTGTTTGTGCTTCAAGTTCTTTTTTTTTGTCCTGGTGATGAAGACTACAACAGTGATCAGAAATCCTAGCAAACCTAGAGAATTTAGGTACCAAGAGCCAGTGGCCTGGTGTATTCAGGGAGGTAACTGGAGAGCAGCTGTCAGGGGTGAGTGTGCAAGAGGCAATCGTGGTACCCAGGCTTTACCATTGGACGCCTTCTCTTGCAATCCTTTGGCACATCAGAATGGGACTTTCTCAGCTTTTTCATCAGTGGTACAATGGAGACATGATCTGTTTTGTTAGTTGTCTGGGAAGAGGAAAAAACACAATATTGCTGTAATTTTGTTGAACAATTTGGTTTTTGTTATCTACATATCCGTATTGCTAATTACTTCACATTCCTAGCTGTCCTTCACATTCCCTGTGAATTTACCTCACTCTAATAATTCAGTATCTTTTAAAATTTGATTTGAATGAAGCTTTTTTTTTTTCTCAACTAATTCTGATTGCTTCTGTTTGGAAGCCAGATATGACTTAGCACGTCACTAATATCCCTCAACACTCTTCAGTTTTCATTTGGCCACTGGGAAATTCTTTAGTGGCTGAGTGTCAGGTTTTAATTGCATGGCTTTGTTGGAAAAGCTCTTTTATTTCAGTCCTTTACCCTTCTGAGCCACATGAACAAAATGGGAAAACTGAACTGCTATTTGAAAAACGGGTATTGGAAGAAAACATGCGTACAATGGCAGTTCACATACTTTTTGTATCACTTAAAAATCACATGGTGCCCAAACTTGCAGCATTGTACTGTCCAAAACACCGTACGATTAGGATCATGTTCTGGAATTGTGCTGAGGGAGTGATGATACAGTTTCTCTGATAATTGGTATGTATAATTAGGTTATATTTCATTTAAAGAAAGCACCTAGCAAGATGAATTCTGACTCCAATCACATTAATTCACATTAAGCAAGCTTTTTCATTACATTCAAGTATCTGGAGATGCAGCAAGGTGCTTAATTCCCATGGTTTGGTGGAGCCATAGGCTACAGTCTGTTTTATAAACCGCACTGCAGCTTCCTTAAGACTGATCCACCTTTCTTCTGTCTTCTCCAGCTCTCTCCTCAGCTCTCCCAGCCTGTGTTTGGGGCTGGCTGTGAGCCATACGGCTGTGACAGCACAGCCCTGAAGCTGAGCAAATGGAGATATCGGCGCAGAGTCAGGGCTTTGCTAACCCATTGTTTGGAGATGGTACTTTCCTAGCAAACACAGAGTGAGATCATGTCTGCTCATAAAATTGTGTAGGCAGACAGTTAGGTATCAAGGTAATGGCAATTATTCCTCCAAATTGCTGGCACACAGAGCAAAGCAGAGATTAAAAGCAAATCTGGCCTTAATACTCTGTTTATGTGTTGTGCTGTTCAGGGCTCGGAAAATGTTCTCAGCCAGCAAACCCACGGGGAATCTACTTAGTCTGGCTATCAGGTGCAGGACCATAAATCATTGTACTAGAAATACGTAGCAGTGAAAAACATCAACATTATTTAACACTGTAGAGCTCTTTCTCCACGGAAAATACAGTGGCTACAGGGATGAAACACAGCTTATCGATTTGGGATGTACTTGTGTCATGGCAAACTGAACCTGGACTACCAAGTACATACAGAAGATTTTAGGGAGCCAACTTATTCCCTGCCATTTGCTTAGCCTGCTGTGCAGATTCCAGCCTCCAGCTATGGATTGCTATTCTTCTCTGGAGTCCCTGAAAAACACTTCTGATGGTGGAAGCACGGTGGGAAACAGGGCATAAATTCGTATCGGTCTTCCATCTACACCTTCATCCTGGCTAGATGAAAGCATCCCTTGCTAGCAGTACCCACTGGGAATTTTCCAGTGCTGGTCTTGCACTGGAGAGCACAAACAGAGCAGAAAATGCCATCCATCTTTCCTAGTACAAAACAAGGACAAAATGTTTTTCAGTTTACTTATGCGAACAGCACAGCACCTTGGTAATTAGTAGTTTGGGGATTTCTCATTCTGCCAGGTTTAATGAATATTAGCGATGTTGAGGAATACTGCTGTGAATAGCCAAACACTGCTGTAGTTGTTTATCAACAAAAATTTTCAATCTAGGTCAGGCACAGTGGATTTTAAAAAAAAACAGTTTATGAAGCAGCACTGGGAAAACACAAGTCTTCCCTAAAAAACAAAAGGAACACAGGGGAAAGCTACTATACATGGTATTAACTTAAAGAATCTGATCTTTAGACATCATTTAATGTCTTTGTGAGGCATTCTGTAACATTTTAGTACCGTTAATGTCACAGTATTTGATCAGTTCGCATAGTAACAATCATATGTTAAGATAGCAAACAGTTTTGCCCTGTAATGTTTCCTCCTAAGATCTTCTCCTAAATCTATATTCACAGAGGCATCTTCTTTAAAGTCCTTAGATAGGAAAGAAACCGCAACGTAGTGGATTATCTCAAGTGAAACCAAGCTGGTCTCAGTTTTTTACATGGATTCAAGCCTTTTCGCAGGTATTTTGCATTTTTGTCTACACCAGGCTACCAATCACAAATAAAAAGCAGTCCTAAGCCACCCCTGACAATACGATGAGATGCTTACAAAAATCATGAGATTTTTAAGTAACTGTTTATGTCCTTGGGGTTTGGCAGGGCATAAGACCCCAGCATGCAGATTTGCAAGCCCTCTCCACCAAAGAGCAAGCAGTATCTGTTCTTTTTTAGTTTCCAGAAAAATGATTGTGATAAATCTGGGATTAAGGCCAGGTGAGGTCACAAAAAAATTTGGGAAGGTGAAGTAATGGTTATTTGCTGAAAGTAATTACTTCCTGTTGTGATTACCATAGCAATTAATGTAATTCTCTATAATACTCTTGGGAACAATAAAGTTACTGGAGAAGAACAGCAAACAAATACCTTTGTCTGCTCTAGAAAACGGATTAGTACCAAACCTAGTTTGTTACACGGACAGCAGGAGAGCTGCATTGTCCTTAGCACTTCACTTTCTTGCTTTTAAATGCTTGGCTTAAAGTTACGAGAGATAATTAGGTTGTTGTCACTTAGCAACCATAACTGGGTTCAGGAGCAAAGCACTCTGGAACAGACAGTACTTGACTACCAAACATTACCACTACAGCATACCTAGGACCGCTCACTTCTGTTTAAAAATGGGGAGACTGAGGCAGAGAAAAACAGAGTAACTTTTGAAAGTGTTCACATTACATTTTTCAAGTTACTAGAGGAGCTTTATCTTCTCCTGATTTCCCACCATCCCATCACCCATACAGATGAGTTTTTGAAGAAATGTTTGAGACAGGAAGGGCACAGGTAAGCACTTAAAACTGTCCCAAGGCATCTACGTGCTAATGCCACCAAAGCCAACTGCAGTGAAACACCTGTATACTGCAGATGTCCCAGTGGACCTCTCCTTCTGTATGTCCACGTGTATCACTTAGGTGCTTCGGCATTTCAACCAGGTACTTCGGATGTCCTTGGATGAACAGCAAGTTCTGAATGAAAAGATTTTTTACTGTAATTCTACATTTCCTGTAAATTATGGGCCTTTGGCACTTCAAAAGTGGCAGACACATCAAACATTGGTGACAAAAATATTATTCTTTTGTATAAAAGTACTTCAAATAATTCTTTTTTCCCCTGTCCTCCAAAAATCCTAACTCAGTGGATTTATGAAAACCCCACAGTCCTTTCTCTGTCTACTCTTGTAACACACTGGAAGGGCAGAGGAAAGGGGTATGGGGAAAGGGACTGTGTAGCACCAAGCACAACAGAGCGGCCATTCCGGCCCAGACCTTGATGCATACCCACAGTGCAAATAATTAAACACGTGCTAAGACTTATTTGAGAAAATAAAGCATAGAAGACAGAAAAGTGACTAATTTAGAAGGATCACAATACTTAGCTAAGACTCAAGACCTAATTCTGCTATTTTTCAGAGCCATTCATACCAAGGGCTCTGAAAGAATCAGCTTACACCGGTGTATATGAGGGCAGCATCAGGCCCCTTCTGCTTACAGCTGTGACCTGACAAAAGCACTCTTGAATCACAGATGCAGAGTGGGAGGCTCAGGACCACACAGCATCATCCAAGAGTGAGTCAAGTGTGTATTTTCCTAGGAGTTTAAACGCAGACTTGAAAAAAGTTTGATAGATATTACAGGAGTTCCCAATGGAAGCAGAAGCCCAGTGTGGCTGGTCTCAGAGCACTAACAGATGAGGAGGCTTTTGCTCTGATATTCTAGCATCCAGCTAAACAATTTTTTTCTGGAAGACAGAATAGACATAGCTGAAAATACCAGTAGCCAAGTATTTCTCATTACTTTTTGCTGCCAAAAAATGCTATGGAAAATGGAGGAAATTAATTTGGCTGGGGCATGCGATGCCTGCCTGGTAGTCCTTAAGTATTTTGTTCAGCCTCAGTACATAGAAAGGAAAAATGTCTGAATGTATTTAGTGAGGGTTCAATTCTCTGCTTGCCACACTAGGCAGCAAATGTGTGACTGGCTGGGGCACGCTGCTGCTGTTTGGGGAAGAGTAGATCTCTCTTCCCACACCACTTTGCCTAATCTCTGGCACTAGTGACCTGCTTATTGATCATTCCCCACAGGTTCAGCTTTACAAACATCATCTGCCAGGGATGCAGGTATGCAGCAGAAAGGGAGTCAGATGGCACAAAATGCAACCTGCAGCTATGAGACCTTGGCAGCTGAAGAGCAATTGCCTGCCCTCAAAGCAGCTCAAAGAGGTAAGCAGAAGCGATGTGCAGGAAAAGCCAGATTCCTTCCATTGTGATGGCAATATCACAAGAGTCTATATTTACCTGAATCCCGCATTGCACCATCTCTAACCCTCTGTCCAGCCAAGTTCCTGGTTACATACCAGCTATGTGCATCTTGTGTGTATTTTTCTCCTTTACTACCCATCCACAGCTATTGAACCAAGATGCCCTGGTCTGCTGGGGATCCTTCTCCATGCTGAGAGGCCTGTGCACTTCCAGTAGCCGTCAAGCTCAGTGTCTCCTTATGGAGAAAAGGATTTTGAAGTGCAGGAAAGGGCACAGAATCAACATAGACAGCAGAAGTCTAAGAAATGCTTACAGTCTTGTCTAATGGCACTCTTAGGCTTCAGAATATGATGTTCAGAGCTCCTGGGACCTGCAGTCACAGCAGAAGCAGAGAGGTGAGAGGTGCTCATTTCAATGTAAACAAGCGATATTCTGTAAAATCACTAACATTGAGAGCTAGTGGCTACTTAGGGTTTCAAGGTTTCTATGTCTAAAGTTCTTGTGTTTTGAAGATGAAATTAGTACAAGATCCAACAACATTCTTGGTATATTAGACATTTATTAATTATGTTCTATAAAGAAATATTACAGTTACATTGCCTCTAATAATGTAATCGTACCACAAAACTACTATATTTCCTTGTGCTAAAATAAGAAACAATGATTGTGATTATATTTTTTCCTTTATTATGAGATACTATTCTTTTTAAACTTATGCCTCTCATTAGCACAAAATAATGGGTAACCACAGCTCTAATTCTCAGGCTCAATTTATGCTTAACAATACCTTAAGCCTGCTCCTTAACTGCCAGAGAACTGTGGGCTCCTGGGTTTTTCCTTCCAGTTTCTTTCTTAAGCATGTTAAGCATTCCT